>NC_137661.1:29071449-29121449 GCF_963422515.1 Blennius ocellaris | reverse complement strand
GCGATGAAGGAAAAGCAGTTTCCTGTCGGTGTCGTACGAACTCTTTCAGATGGGTTGGTCCAGCTGGACACAACCACTTGAGGACCCAATGCAGTCCTTCTCTGGCTGGAACCTCTGGACAGGATATGTGTGGCAGTCCGCTATTGATCTACAACTTGTTTTTACATTTTAAAGACACAACAATCATTGTTTATCATTGGCAACTCAAAAAATGTGAAAATGTCAGTGTACAAGTCACAATTTATAAAACTGGATTCTTCCATATGCAAGTGAATTAAGAGACTGATGGTCACGATGCTGAGTCAGCAGGGCTCTTTACAGATGAAGTGATGTTTCGACTTGGTGGGATTTGATTTGAAGGCACCACTTGTTGAATGTACGAAACTCTAGATATTCTTCAGAACCCGTTGAAACAACGTCATGCCTTATCGTTGAAGAACTGCCTGATGTGTCCCTCCATGCAGTTTTTCCTGTACATTAAATAATTAATCCAGCCAGCTGCAGCTGTATTGTTCCATGTAAATGAATGTAGATAATGATGCAGACTTGCTGTTGTCAGTTGGATCTCTGTCCCTTCATGAAGGATGCTCAGTGGTTTCTTGTTATCAGGTTTGCTCCTGGTTTGGGACTAGTTTTGCTCTCATGGATTCGTTGTGTTTGCAAACCCTAAAGTTAAAACCCAAACCAGTAATGACTCGTCAGGAGCTGAACATGTTGGAACACAAGAAGAGAATTGGCACCAGCAGGCCACATAAACACCCAGTGATTGTTTTGTCTGTGAAAAAATGAAAGCTCCGCATTCCAGCTGTGTGTGTGTGTGTGTGTGTGTGTGTGTGTGTGTGTGTGTGTGTGTGTGTGTGTGTGTGTGTGTGTGTGTGTGTGTGTGTGTGTGTGTGTGTGTGTGTGTGTGTGTGTGTGTGTGTGTGTGTGTGTGTGTGTGTGTGTGTGTGTGTGTGTGTGTGTGTGTGTGTGTGTGTGTGTGTGTGTGTGTGTGTGTGTGTGTGAGACAAGGTGGAGTCCTGGTGTAATCCTGCGGTCGCTCCGTTTCTCCAGCAGACTGAGGCTCACAGGCCTCTCATGTCCTTATGCAGCACTTTAGCAAAGGGTTGTCGGTGCAACTCTGCCTGAACTACAGCTGCCATACTGAAGCCTGAGACAACTGTTCTCCTGGGGTTCTCCAGAAAGGAGGTTCAACAATCTCTGAGTTTCTCCCTGAACTCTGACTCAGTCTGAGAGGAAACTCAGAGTTTCTGCTTCCAGAACAGCTGATCTGAATGAGTTCAATCAACTCTGAGTATGTGAACCTTGAGTTAAGCTCTGCATAACCACAGTAAAAAGCCGTCATCAATGGAGCCCCGAGATCATGAGTCGCTATGGCAACAGACCCAAAACCCAGTTCTTGTGCTGTAAAAGTGGCGGCGCTATTCAGAGTCTGTTACCATGGCGACTGACCCTGAGCTTAGTCCAGCTCTTTTCCCTCTTTTCAGGGTTGACTTAGTCTGAATTTTCACATAACCTGCTTTCTGCAGCGGGTTAGCTGAGGGGTAGCAGGTCCAGAGGAGTTCTGCTGCTAGCAGTGCAGAGTGCGTTAGCTTACTGGTGTGATGGCTTTGTAGTGAAACCTGAACTGGGAGAGTGCGTTAGCTTACTGGTGTGATGGCTTGTAGTGAAACCTGAACTGGGAGCGTGCGTTAGCTTACTGGTGTGATGGCTTGTAGTGAAACCTGAACTGGGAGCGTGCGTTAGCTTACTGGTGTGATGGCTTGTAGTGAAACCTGAACTGGGAGCGTGCGTTAGCTTACTGGTGTGATGGCTTGTAGTGAAACCTGAACTGGGAGCGTGCGTTAGCTTACTGGTGTGATGGCTTGTAGGGAAACCTGAACTGGGAGCGTGCGTTAGCTTACTGGTGTGATGGCTTGTAGTGAAACCTGAACTGGGAGAGTGCGTTAGCTTACTGGTGTGATGGCTTTGTAGTGAAACCTGAACTGGGAGCGTGCGTTAGCTTACTGGTGTGATGGCTTGTAGTGAAACCTGAACTGGGAGCGTGCGTTAGCTTACTGGTGTGATGGCTTGTAGGGAAACCTGAACTGGGAGAGTGCGTTAGCTTACTGGTGTGATGGTTTGTAGTGAAACCTGAACTGGGAGAGTGCGTTAGCTTACTGGTGTGATGGCTTTGTAGTGAAACCTGAACTGGGAGAGTGCGTTAGCTTACTGGTGTGATGGTTTGTAGTGAAACCTGAACTGGGAGAGTGCGTTAGCTTACTGGTGTGATGGCTTGTAGTGAAACCTGAACTGGGAGTAGTGGAGAGTGCGTTAGCTTACTGGTGTGATGGTTTGTAGTGAAACCTGAACTGGGAGAGTGCGTTAGCTTACTGGTGTGATGGTTTGTAGTGAAACCTGAACTGGGAGAGTGCGTTAGCTTACTGGTGTGATGGTTTGTAGTGAAACCTGAACTGGGAGTAGTGGAGAGTGCGTTAGCTTACTGGTGTGATGGGAGGGTTTGTAGTGAAACCTGAACTGGGAGTAGTGGAGAGTGCGTTAGCTTACTGGTGTGATGGGAGGGTTTGTAGGGAAACCTGAACTGGGAGTAGTGGACAGGGCAGGCAGGTCCCAGTAGAGACGTGAGAAGGAAGGCAGGTTCACTTCGCTCACTAAAATATGAGCTGCTTTGTTGTTGTTTTCATTATTTCGTCTTCTGTCTGGGGTGATGACTGGAGGCACAGTGTTGGGGAGGGGAAGAACAGGAAGGAGGAGAGGGGAAAGGCTCTGATTGGCCATCGGGAGCTGGCTATGTGACATCATAGGGCTTGTTGGCGAAGAACAGTAAACAAAGAGGGAAAGGCTTGAAAAGCTCTCTGTGCTGCTGGACGACATAACACCAGTCCTGCACCGGCTCTACCGGCTCCTCGTGCTTTGACTGTGTATTTACTTCACACGTTTGACTTGCTAATATCCAGGTGATATTATATTGATTTTCACCAAAAATGCATCTTTTGAAAACAAATCAAATGAGAAGTAATGTAAGATGAACGAACATGCTCACTGCTCTCTTCCTTCTAGACCTGGCCTGGGTTACACCCTGTTCACGAGTCTCACTCTTCTTGTTTCTTTGTCTTATGGACACATGGTTCTGTGAATTAATTTACCTTGTGATGCAGAAATGCACCATCTGTGTACCATGTGAACATGAGAACTCCTGACTGATTTTCACACTCCCCTGGAATTCAACCATCTCCAGTCGTGTGAAGCAGCTGTGCCTAAATGTTGTCAATTAACGGAGTTTTCTTGAGGCAAACTAAGTAGCTTAGCAGTTTGACACGGGCCTTGTCCTCACTGCAACATGTATTTGTGGTTAAAACATGAACGTAAGGTGTGAACGCTGGCTCAGCACAAAGGCTTTGTCTCTGCACTTCCCTTCCTGTGGTTGTTGTGGCTGTTCCCAGAGCAGACAGTGTTTCTGTGGCGACCAGGAAGAACCAGCGGGGGGTCGTTCCTGGGAGGAACCAGGGAGAGGGTCACTTCTGAGCTCTGAGCTCCACACACATGTTCTGGAGCAATAGATAAAAACTCAGACAAGTCACCATTGTATTTGTTTGAATCTGTGTAGAAAGGAGAATTATACTTTATAGGAGTTTTATTTCATTGAACAAACAAGTGATTTCATGGTTTTGAGGTGACCTGTCTACTATAAAGGAGTCGTCACCTGGTTTCCTCTCTCCCTTAAATTCTCTTTAAATCAAGTATTTTTATGAGAAAAAAAATCAAATATAGAGCTCCTCCTGAGCCTTTCTCTGTGGAGAACGTGAGGTTCTGTCTGGTCGGGATGTTGGACATGTTTGTGTGCAGCAGCCTGATTATCCTGAACTAACCTTTTATTTCTTCTTCCTTCATTCAATAGCAACTGCTCCCACAATTTATCACATCACAATGCTGTGTTCAAAAGTCCAGGATGCATTAGAATGCACTATTTCAGTGCTTTTTTCCAAATCTCCAAATTTAGATTTTATTTCATGAATGTATAATAATGACAGAAATATTGTCTCTGCATGCCCCTCAGAAAGTAGGTAGTTGCGCCTCTGGTGACACTTCAAGATTTCTGCGTTCTGTTGGCAGCAGCTCCATGGAGCAACGTTCAGACGTTGGCTGGCCTCACAGAGCTGAGGTGGAGGAACGACGGTGGGCTTATGATGCTGGCGTCATGTGTGGACGACGACACACAAGCACAATGAAACCTCCTGCTGTGGGGTGTCCTGGATTCTGCTTTAACAAAGAGCACAAACAAAAATCCAACTCCACAGTTTCAGGCAACTTGTAACTGCAGTCCAACACCAATACACGTCTTAACAAGGGAAATGGTATTTCCGGGTGATGACTCCTTCAATGAGGGTTTTCAGATAAGTCTGTTCAGAGTGGTATAACCAGAGCCTGCTGTAGGGTTAGTCTGTTCATGTCTCCTGCTCCGTAGGTCAAGTGTGGATTTAGTAGTATTTCCTTGTGTTACCGAGGCTCTTCGTCTTAGTCAAAACAGCTGCTCCACATTTGCTTCTGTTATTTGAATAGGATTGGCAAATTCAATGCAGTTCAGTTTTATTTGTATGGCACCAAATACAACCGTCATTTCAAAGCACTTTTACAGAGGAAAAACTTAATTTCACATGAGCAAGGAAAAACTCCCATTAACAGGAAGAATCCTTTAAAGAACCTCCTCAGAGGCTTTCTACTGTTGTGGCTGGATGGAGGGATGGAAGGAGAGAAGAGGAGGGACAGACATTGGTCCTGGTTGGGGTGGAGGTTCTCCATTCAGGCCAGCAGACCATCAGCAGACCGTCCAGCTGCTGCAGACAGATGTGGACCTTCACTTCCACTGTCCGAGGTCCTGCAGGGAGGGAGGGAGGGAATAGAGAGGAAGGAGAGAATGGCAGCGTCACTAGAATGGTCCAGGATGGCCTGAAGCAGTGTAAATGTAGGGTTTCTATGAACCTTACAGGCTGAGACGGTACCAGCCTCCCTACTGAACCTGGACTTCCACATGGACCGAGAGCTTTGGGTTTATATTCTGTATCATGGCAATCAAACTTTCTGATTCTGGAGAACTCTGAGAGCTTCGTAGAATGAAAGTTGTGAAACTGTTAAATGAAGAAGAAAGGATGTTTCCTTAATTAGTTTTCCACATTTAATTATATTTGTGACATTACGGGGCTGGTGGGGGTCCGAGGTCTTGCTCAGGGACACACAGAGCTGCTTCTGGACCCTGGAGACCCCCAAGAACCTTTCTATTAATAATCCTGCAGTGCTGAAGAGGAAGCTGCTCACGGGACGGATCACTGTCCAGCTACGACGCTGCTTGTATGTTTGGGCTTTAACAAATGAATGGACTTGAATTCATGTTGATGTTTCAAGGTGCTTTAACTGGATCAGTACCTTCGTCAAGTCGTGCGTAGCGGCTCCCGCAGAGTTCTGCTTCGGAAAGAGAAAATGATTCTGTTTTTCTCAGGGTATATTTCCTCATTCTGACATCACAGCTAATATTTAGATTTGTAAATAGATGTGTGCAGCTCCAGTTCACAGTCTTGTGGCTGGTTGGATGAGAACAGGAGTTGGTGGATGAGGTTGGATCAGTGTGTCAGCAGTGCGTTCTGTCTTCAGCCCATCATGAGTTCAGCCTTTCAGTCTGTAATGTGAAGCGGCTCCTCCGGATGGCCTCCTAACCTCAAGCCCTCGTCTCCTGCAGCTTCTCCTCCAGTGAGCAGCGGTGTCGGTAGACGCCGGGCGCCGGCCTCAGTCACTCCTCTGTCGTGGGAGAAACACGTCGTCGCCGCCATGTCGAGCATCACCATCGACCCCGAGCTCAAGCCTGGGGAGTTTGTCATCAAGAGTCTGTTTGCTGAGTTTGCTGTGCTGGCTGAAAAGAAGATCGAAATGGTGATGGCTGAACCGCTGGTGAGTGCTCTGGGGGCGTCGGTGTCGAGGAACACAGGAAATGAAATCCAATACTCCTCACGTGATGGAGCACACATTGTTGTCATAACCGCTGCTCACTGCAGTGACGGGAACCCTTTTACTGAAAACGCTCTGAAGACATATTACTTTATTGCACAAGAGCTCAAGAATCTGATTTTAAATTCATGTCACTACATTTATCAGCCGTATCACAGTGAAGGCAAAATCACATGAATATTGCATAGATTGAAAATTGAAAAACGTAGAATACATACACAAATAAAATGTTTTTTTTTATTATTATTATAAAACCAGTGTAAATCTAAAAAGAAAATTCCTGTTGGATCACGGCGTTTACCCCAAATCCATGTAATACAACCATGGTTGTTCAAGTGAAGATGGTGTGTGAAATGAAAATGGTTGTAATGTGCCATTTTGCAATGAACTGGAGTGTCTTGCTTGGTTTAGTAACTCATGTGATCTTCCTTTCCCTGCAGGAGAAACCCCTGTCGCGATCCCTGCAGAGAGGGGAAGATGCACAATTTGACCAGGTCAGTCCCACCCGCTCTTGAGCAAGGCTTCAATGATTGTGTCATACAGAGGTGCATGAAAGTGACAGAGCAGCAGAGCAGCAGAGCAGCAGCAGCATCCACCCCCCCCCCCCCCCCCCCCACCCCTGTGTTTGTACGCAGTATCTGAACCCCCGGCTCCCCACAATCACCCCCCCCCCCCACTGGCCTGTCTGCCTGCTGCAGAAGTGTACAATAGGCTCTGGCTGCAGAATGCTTTGTTCAGCACAACACAGCCAGTGAGGATGTGGCGCTATAGATCAGCTGTCCTGTTGTGAGTGAGAGGCAGGAAGTAGGTATGGAGTCCAGGAGAGAGCAGAGAACTGCTGCGTCATCCTCGGCAGTAAATCAGCCCTGGGTGCCGAAGTGCTGCTGCCTGGCATGGTGAGGGCATCACTCTGCTGCCATCCATCATCCACCTCCCTCATCACGTCACCCTGGCTCCTCACCAGGGTCTGCAGGGAGCCGGACGCCGCTCACGGCCTTCACACTTTCTACTGTACACATTCCTAACTGGCTTCATTCATTCAGTCAGACAAGAAGCAGTGTCCTCTTCTGACACATGGTGTTGGTGGAACTGCTGAACACTGAGTGTTGAGGAAAGGATTCATGTGGCGTAATATGAAAAGCACCTGCATTAGGTTCTAAAGCATGTGATGTCACACTGCTCTGAAACGTGTTCAAGGTCCTTGTTCTCCTGAGGTGAATATCTGTATTTAGTCACATGATTAGATTGTCAGGAACATAACTTTCTTCTAGTGTTTCTTCTGATCCCACTTCTATTAAAGTGACAGAGTGGGACTGTTGTCTCGTCCACAGTTAATAAGCTCTATGAGCTCCATAGCAGAACACTGTTTGCCCTCCCTCCTGCGCACCCTGTTTGACTGGTACCGGCGGCAGAGTGGGACTGAAGACGAGTCCTACGAGTACAGGCCTCGCTCCAGCACCAAGTCCAAAGGGTTTGTTCCTGCTCCCATCTGTCCTCTGTCACGTCTTCCATTCATAGTGAGCTTGGAACCTCCTTCACATGTTTAACGTCATTTTCTTGTTGTTATTTGGACTTTGTCTCCCGCCGTAGAGACGAGCAGCACCGGGACAAAGACTACCTTCTAGAGCGGCGGGACTTGGCCATAGACTTCATATTTTGTTTAGTTTCAGTGGAAGTTCTGAAGCAGGTGAGTAATCAACAGTCTTCACTGGTTCTTCCTGCCAGGAGAACCTAGTGGGTGAACGTTGACTTGAGGAACCGTCCTGCTCCTCCGTGGCCCAGAAACACTCAGTGTGACCATAACCTTCATTAGAGCACATTTTCTAGTAGCCTTTTGTGGACGGCCCGTTTTAACTCATGGTACATTATTAGAATCAGAATCAGAATCAGAATCCTTTTTATTGCCATTGCTTGTAAACAGGTTCACAAACTAGGAATTTTTCTTGGTGAGATGTGCAACATTAAACATAAAAACATGCACTTGGTTTTAGATAAAAGAAAAGCTAAAAACTTTAAGCTATAAGGCTTTAGGAATATAAAAATAAATAAGCTAAAAATAAGAGGTAAGATATGGTACACGGCAACAATGGACATAGAACAGCAGGAACTATGTAGGGTTACTCAACGCCACAGGTTTTTGCTGTAATCATTTAGTTTCATTTGTGAATCGTTCACTTGTTTACCAGTGCCTCTTGTCCACTGATCACATTTTCTGCTCTATTACTGTCAACAACAATACCAGTCATGCTGTTTTGGAAAGTTTGATAAGAGTTTTGCTTTGTACTCTTTATTATTTTTGTGAAGATTTTGCCTGCACAGAAACAAAGTAAAGTAAGTTAGTTTGTCAAGCTGGTTGTCCAAAGCCAGCATCGTTATCTACCAGATCCTGGAGACCAGAGCTGAACAGCTGACTGCTGAATGGCAGCAAGGCAGTGAGCGAGAAACAGCAGTGCCTCTAATAAGACTAATGCTTCTCTGTTGACGTCACAGATTCCTCTTCACCCAGTGCCAGATGTTTTAGTACACGAAGTCCTAAACCTGGCGTTCAAGCACTTTAAACACAAAGAGGGGTAAGTGGGCATCATCTCACCAGTACAAGGAACCATGATGTGATGAGTTCAGTCGTGGTTGTTCCCGTAAGAGCGAGTCGTGCTGGAGCTTCATGTTCTGTAAGAACCGTGCTGGAGCTTCATGTTCTGTAAGAACCGTGCTGGAGCTTCATGTTCTGTAAGAACCGTGCTGGAGCTTCATGTTCTGTAAGAGCCGTGCTGGAGCTTCATGTTCTGTAAGAGCCGTGCTGGAGCTTCATGTTCTGTAAGAACCGTGCTGGAGCTTCATGTTCTGTAAGAACCGTGCTGGAGCTTCATGTTCTGTAAGAGCCGTGCTGGAGCTTCATGTTCTGTAAGAGCCGTGCTGGAGCTTCATGTTCTGTAAGAACCGTGCTGGAGCTTCATGTTCCTGGTCCTTCCTATAGTTTGGAAGATGATTAGCTGGATGAGAGTTAAACAATACGGTGCTTGTTCAACACCCAATGGTGTGTCTGGTTAATCTACTGGTTAATCTTCTGGTTTATCTACTGGTTAATCTACTGGTTAATCTACTGGTTTATCTACTGGTTTATCTACTGGTTAATCTACTGGTTTATCTTCTGGTTCATCTACTGGTTCATCTACTGGTTAATCTACTGGTTCATCTGCTGGTTAATCTGCTGGTTCATCTACTGGTTCATCTACTGGTTAATCTACTGGTTCATCTTCTGGTTTATCTTCTGGTTCATCTACTGGTTTATCTACTGGTTAATCTACTGGTTCATCTACTGGTTCATCTTCTGGTTAATCTTCTGGTTCATCTACTGGTTTATCTACTGGTTAATCTACTGGTTCATCTACTGGTTCATCTACTGGTTAATCTACTGGTTCATCTTCTGGTTTATCTTCTGGTTCATCTACTGGTTTATCTACTGGTTAATCTACTGGTTAATCTACTGGTTCATCTTCTGGTTTATCTTCTGGTTCATCTACTGGTTTATCTACTGGTTAATCTACTGGTTCATCTACTGGTTCATCTACTGGTTAATCTACTGGTTCATCTTCTGGTTTATCTTCTGGTTCATCTTCTGGTTAATCTTCTGGTTAATCTGCTGGTTCATCTACTGGTTCATCTACTGGTTAATCTACTGGTTCATCTTCTGGTTCATCTTAGGTACTGTGGGCCCAACACTGGGAATGTGCACATCATCGCAGACCTGTATGCTGAAGTCATCGGGATTCTCACGCAGTCAAAGTAAGCTGACCTTTGACCTTTAACTGACATGTGAGGACCTCCATTGTAACGTCTCTCTCTCTCTCCCAGGTTCCAGGCGGTGAGGAAGAAGTTCATCACGGAGCTGAAGGAGCTCCGGCAGAAGGAGCAGAGTCCCTACATCGTCCAGAGCATCATCAGTCTCATCATGGGCATGAAGTTCTTCCGGGTCAAAATGTACCCTGTGGAGGATTTTGAGGCTTCTTTTCAGTTCATGCAGGTCAGTTCCACCATCTTCTTCTCCTCTTCAAGCTGCGGCTCGTTTGTTAAAACTCTGGTTCTCAGTAACAATGGTTCATGAATTAGAAGAGTAACAGTCAAAGGGGAGGTTTTCCAAGGTGCTTGTTTATCTGAGGCGTCGCTAACTGCTCTGATTGGAAATGTCTTCTGTTGGACGACAACATGTCCATCTTATCCTAATGTGTTAATGGAACGCTCTGCTTCTGTGTCTTTCTTTCTTTGATCATTTAGAGTCCAGTCAATGCAGGATATTTACTTTACTATTGCTATTTAATACTAAATCCATTATAAAGTCAGTCTTCTCTTAAGTGGTTCAGCTCAACAGTGGAAAAAAAGCCTTACAATGAACACGAGTCTCTGTCGTGATGAATCTAGTTCTAGACCTCAACCCGTCGCCACGTCTGCAACCACATTGTGTTCATGGAAGGAAGTCGGCCATTGTCCTACACTGACGACGTCCTCAGCCCACGGTTCACAATAAAGCTCAACATCCGCTTGTACAACTAGTGCTGCTTCACATATTCTTACCAGTACTGTCATTTCTAACAGTGGCTGACTGAAAAGGCTGGAGTACCTCAAGCCTCTACTGTCAGTAGCTGCAGATGGGCGTAGCACACTTCCTTACAAACACACGTTCCCTGGTTTGTCCTGGTCGTTGGTGTGAAACCTCGTCTTGGAGGACGTCTAGACGTTGCCTCCACTGTAATGAGCAGCTTTTCCCCCAAGCTGGATGTTGCTGTGTTCAACTCATTCAGCTGCTTTGTAGCAAGGAAACGATGCAGAACCTGCAGGACGAGGATTCAGCATCACAATGAAAATGTTCTGTGGTCTTTGCTCTGTGGCTGCTGGAACGCTGGACTGTGAGAGTGGAACTCGCCTCTGAAGAGTTTGTAACTTGAACAAATCACTGGTTGTAGTATTGAAATGCACATAATGCAACCATCCATGTTTGACATCACTTCATCCAGAAATGAGCCCTGAAGCTCCGCCCAGTTCTCAATGTGGTTCTTCTCTTTCAGACTGGCCTGTTTATAGTCCTTCTTGTTCCTTCATGTGTGTGTGTGGTTTGTCGTCCTGCTATAGGAGTGTGCCCAGTACTTCTTGGAAGTCAAGGATAAAGACATAAAGCATGCACTGGCCGGCCTCTTCGTTGAAATCCTCATCCCTGTTGCAGCTGTGAGTCACCGTCCCACCGACTCGCTGGCCTCCTTACCTCCGTACCTCCGTACCTCCGTACCTCCTTACCTCCGTACCTCCGTACCTCCTTACCTCCGTACCTCCAAGCAACAGTGTCACTGTGGATTCCTGTTTGTTCGTCCTCAGGCGGTGAAGAATGAAGTGAACGTGCCCTGCCTGAAGACCTTTGTGGAGATGCTTTACCAGACGACCTTTGACCTTAGTTCCAGAAAGAAGCACTCTTTGGTAATAACTTTACCATTATCATTTGTTTTCAAAATGTCAATAATACTTTCTATTGCTCGAACACCAAGTCAGAAATAATGATATTGAAGTTTGAGATATATAGTAAATTCAACATTTAATGGCAAACTTTTGTATACTGAAAGAAGGAATAGTAATGTTTATTGAAAATGTCTACAAACCTCCAGATGTTTTCGTTTAGTTTTGATTAGTCATATTGTCATTTTGAATGACGAGCGCCACCTCAAGGTTAATCAACCAAAAAGTCTCGAACCGCACATAAAAGAACATAAACACCCAAAGTAACTTTGGTTTTTGTTCTCAGTGATTGATTATGTCACAAACAAGTATTTATAATTATCCCCAAAAACATGGAGAATAGCTCAAGGCCTTGCAGAACAAGGTACTTAGTACAGTAACACAGCAAAGGTGCTCAATGTTCTGAGATCTTTTCCTAAGCATTGTTTGGAAAATGTCTTATGGCAGAATGATCCAGCCATAAACATCTGCAGTAGATATTTGAGGCCAAAGTCTGTGAAGTGACTGCAAACCTGAGATGTGGACAGGAAGACGCTCGGCAAGTCCTGAAGTCCAAACTGTATCGGCACGTTGTAATAGAAGCTGCCATCCTGTCTTGAGACGGAGCCCAAGCTTCTGGGTCCTCGTCCTTTGAAAAAGAGCAATAATCCACAGTGGTACGGAAAGTCGTTGAGCTGGATTGAAATGGACAGTTGCAGCATGTGAACCGAACGCTATGGAAGCGCTGCAGACTTTTCTCTGCTAGGAGACGTCGTGGACTCTTCAGGAAGTCGTCCAGACGACGATCAGATCAGGTTTCAACCTGGTGTTCTGTCAGGAGCACACAGTGTCAGGAGGCAGTTTGAGACGGCGTTAAAAAGAATGTTAAGAGACGAAGCATTAAGTGTTGTTTCTCACTGATGATGTCCTCAGGCTCTGTATCCACTGGTGACGTGTCTGCTGTGTGTCAGTCAAAAGCAGTTCTTCCTCAACAACTGGCACATCTTCCTGCAGAACTGCCTCTCACACCTCAAGGTAGGTCCAGCCCCAGCAGCCATTCTTCAGATTAACACTTCACACTGCAGGGCTTATGACTCCTGTTATGAAGCGTAAAATACAACCGTGATCATTTTGTGGCTAATATGAAGACGTCACGCTAACAACGGTCCAGGTTGTTTGGGTGTGACAGACGTGCTCTGTGGTTCTGTGATTGTCACTGTGGACTTTCCCCTCCAGTCCCAATCCACCAGACCTGGGTGGGAATAGCACTTGATTTGATGAGCTCATGCTGGTGTCATGAATGAAATGCTCACAAGCTTTATATTTATTCTAATTTAGCAGTGCAACTGGACTCATTTCTAAGACTTTAATTAAACAATCGTTTGTGCACATTTTTCTAAACTTCTCTTTATAAATAGTCAAGTTCATAAACCTTTTAAATCCACTCATGTTGTCTCAAGTGCTGTTTTACCTCCGGTC
Organism: Blennius ocellaris; assembly: GCF_963422515.1. Taxonomy (NCBI): domain Eukaryota; kingdom Metazoa; phylum Chordata; class Actinopteri; order Blenniiformes; family Blenniidae; genus Blennius; species Blennius ocellaris. The sequence goes on along the minus strand of NC_137661.1, from coordinate 29,108,495 downwards.
TCTTAGTGGCCCCTTGGAAACCAATTACAAACCAATCCACCCTGTTTTCCTCTTATTCTTGAATTTTAAAGCCAGAAGCTGATTGACTGACCGACCGACTCCGACTGTGGTTGATCACTGAAACGGTCTGATCGTGTTGCGGATAAAAGGGTTTTTGTCTTTCTGGTGGCTCTAATTGCCATCTGTCACTTCTGTGATCTCCTGTCAGTTTTTCCTTTCACGTCCTAATTGTGTCCGATTCCCTTGGTTTGAAACGTGTCGGCGGTTTCCTGAGCGCTTGTGCTGATTCTTGTTTTTGATTGATATCATTTTATGAGCTTGTGTGACTGAAGTAATGGTTCTGTGTGAACTCCGGGTTCTTATGTGCATGGGCTCTTTCACCTCGTGTCTCCTGCTGGCAATCGTTCGAGCAAGATCTTAGTTTGACTGAGCTCCATTAACGTCATTTGAATAGCCAGGGCGATGCAAATTCCATTTGGTAAGCAAAGTCCAGAAGTCATGCAGATCAGCTGCGTATTATATCATTGTGTACCTTTCCTAGAACCTTTGCATGCATGTGTCTGATCAAGACGTCCAGGAAGAACAGACCGAATCAAATGAATGGTGTTTTCTGAAAGCTGATGGATTTGAAGGTTGTGACGCCTGACATGATTCCACACCGTGATTTTTCTTTGTGGCCTCCACTGGAACCAAATGAAACCTGGTGTTTCCCTCCTGGTGTCTTTGTGTGAAACAATAGTTAGTGTGCATGGTTTGTCCATTTCCTCCTGTTTCTCTCATATCCACCCCTTTGTGTGTCTCCTGTCACTGGTCCATTTCCAAACCCCAGCACACCTCATTCTCTTTGCTTTTTCACTTCTTTCTGAACATCTTGGTCAATCATCAAAGTGCAGCAGTCTGTCAGCCCACGGAGCCCACGACCACTCTGTAATACCAGCGTGGTCGTCATGAGTCACTTCAGTTCAGCGTCTTGACTGCTGTCCTCAGTTATTTCCACTGTCGTTTTGTTTTGGTTTCTTTCCCGTATGACCTGCATGTGTCCCTCCCAAACCTTTCATTCTTTGTTTCCTGTCGTTTGATCTTCTTTCTCACACCGACTGGCTCCAGATGCCGTCTAACAACAGCATCCGAAAGCAGATTGAGACGCTGCAGGTGAGTGGCCTGGTGTCAGAGGCTGGAGCAGGCCGGTGCTCCTCCTCCTCAACCTCCTTACCACACCGTAGGGAACTTCTGTCTCAGAGATCCACTGGTTCCCTGCAGGTGCTCCTCCTCCTGAACCTCCTTACCACACTGTAGGGAACTTCTGTCTCAGAGATCCACTGGTTCCCTGCAGGTGCTCCTCCTCCTGAACCTCCTTACCACACTGTAGGGCGCTTCTGTCTCAGAGATCCACTGGTTCCCTGCTGGTGCTCCTCCTCCTGAACCTCCTTACCACACCGTAGGGCGCTTCTGTCTCAGAGATCCACTGGTTCCCTGCTGGTGCTCCTCCTCCTGAACCTCCTTACCACACCGTAGGGCGCTTCTGTCTCAGAGATCCACTGGTTCCCTGCTGGTGCTCCTCCTCCTGAACCTCCTTACCACACCGTAGGGCGCTTCTGTCTCAGAGATCCACTGGTTCCCTGCTGGTGCTCCTCCTCCTGAACCTCCTTACCACACCGTAGGGCGCTTCTGTCTCAGAGATCCACTGGTTCCCTGCTGGTGCTCCTCCTCCTGAACCTCCTTACCACACTGTAGGGCGCTTCTGTCTCAGAGATCCACTGGTTCCCTGCTGGTGCTCCTCCTCCTGAACCTCCTTACCACACCGTAGGGCGCTTCTGTCTCAGAGATCCACTGGTTCCCTGCTGGTGCTCCTCCTCCTGAACCTCCTTACCACACTGTAGGGAACTTCTGTCTCAGAGATCCACTGGTTCCCTGCTGGTGCTCCTCCTCCTGAACCTCCTTACCACACCGTAGGGCGCTTCTGTCTCAGAGATCCACTGGTTCCCTGCAGGTGCTCCTCCTCCTGAACCTCCTTACCACACCGTAGGGCGCTTCTGTCTCAGAGATCCACTGGTTCCCTGCTGGTGCTCCTCCTCCTGAACCTCCTTACCACACTGTAGGGAACTTCTGTCTCAGAGATCCACTGGTTCCCTGCTGGTGCTCCTCCTCCTGAACCTCCTTACCACACTGTAGGGAACTTCTGTCTCAGAGATCCACTGGTTCCCTGCTGGTGCTCCTCCTCCTGAACCTCCTTACCACACTGTAGGGAACTTCTGTCTCAGAGATCCACTGGTTCCCTGCTGTGAAGGGGAACCAGTGACGTGCTGTTGGAACTGGTGACGCTGCTGCAGGCTTTGTGGTTTGAGCTCGTTTGTGTTGTTTGTCGTGGTCTGCTTGGATCTTTATTGTAGTTAAAGTTGGCAGTGTTGGAAATGGTACTCAGTTGTTTAACGTTCTTTACTTTCTGTAAAGTGACAGTATAAAAGTCCTGCTTTGAACGTGGAGCTGAAGGAAAAGCCCTGATGCATTATTGGCACAGTATTCTACGATATAGTGTGAGTGTGAGAAAGAGGAGCGTTGAGGTGTGGAGGACGTCGTAGCCAGGAGGCGGGGCTACAGGAGGCGGGGCTACAGGAGGCCCAGTGACCAGTTTCTAGGAAGCGTGAGGAAACACATGCAGCCAGTTGGTGAGAAAGATTATATGAGAGAAGAACCGCTGGAGCGACGGAGAAAAGAAGCTTGTGGTATTTCACATACTTTCCCTGTTGGTGCTGTAGTTTACAAGACACCATAATAATAATAATATAATAATACATTTCATTTGTCGTGCCTTCAAAATACTCAAGGTCACTTTACAATACTAGTTAAAAATGCAGTTAAAAGCCAGTAGAAACATTAGTAGCAGTAAAAAAACAAAAGAATACATCACATTCAGGCATTTGCAGTAGACTTGACAAAGTTTAAAATTAATCTGTTTGTGTAGAAAGATGAGTTGAGGTGAGATTTAAGAGTCCAGAGATTGAATGTTTCTGATGTTGGGTGGGAGAGGACATGCGTATTCTTCTTCTCTCCATATACCCGCTTCTCTCTCGCCGTTGTGCCTGATAACTGAAGTATTGTTAATATTAGGTATTCAGTCTTATTAATATTCAGCTTTAGTTACGTTACGACAGATTCCTGTTTAAAGGGAAGTAAATAAGGTTAATGTCTGTCTTTTTGAATCTGTCAAAGGCAATAAAAATAAACCTTGTACCTGTTGGAAGAGGCAAGAAAGTAACATGCCGACTTGATCTGTAAATATTTCGGTTTAAAGCTGGTTCAGACAAAATCCACATGGTTTATCACCAAGAAATTCAAGACGACATTAATGATGTGAAATTAAAAATCATAATAATAATCATAGAGCAGCTACATCAGTTCTTATTTTGCACACGACAACAGGATCACTTGCATGAAAGGTTGTTGTGCAGCATGAAATTCATCACTTCCAAATAACGCACTCCGGCATGTGACTCCCACCGAGCCGCAAGTTAAAGGACGTCGGTGTCAGTCGTACAAACTATTAATGAAGAGGACAGAAGTTGTACTTCTTGTGGGTGTTTGGCACCGCGGAGCTTCATTATTACATGAACAATCTGTCACACCGGCACCACAGCTTTTTGTTCTCGGATTTTATTTGAGGACTCAGCTAATGCTTTTCTTCTCTTATTTCTTACATCATTTAGGAGTTAAATTTAATTTAACTATTATTTTAAAGTTGCAGATTTGGTTGTTGTTTTTTTGAAATGTCCTCTGCTTGAGAAAGACTGGATTACAATCTACCATGTGTTGTTCTACTGGTCCTACTGGGAAGTAGCTGTGGTGAGACTGTGGACTCTCGGTACTCGGACCTCTGGGGTGTCATGAGGTTCTTCAGTGTTACGACCGGGTTTGTCTGTTTTGAATCCAAAGAACAAGAAGCTCATTCCTCCAGTGTCACAGGTGAGTAATGAAGTCGTCATAACAGAAGTCATACTTATTGTCTTTCGTGTCTCAAATCCACAGAATAAAGACCCCAAAATGTCCCGCGTGGCGCTGGAGTCCCTGTACAGGCTGCTGTGGGTCTACATCATCAGGATCAAGTGTGAGAGCAACACCGTCACTCAGAGGTCAGTGACGTCCAGACCAAGGTCACGTGTTCAGTCGCCAGTCAGTGTGGGAGCAAACTGTCTTTGTCTCTGTCGTCCAGTCGCCTGCTCAGCATCGTTTCAGCACTTTTCCCCAAAGCGTCTCGCAGCGTGGTCCCCAGAGACACGCCCCTCAACATCTTCGTCAAGATCATCCAGTTCATAGCTCAGGTACACGGCGACCACGGAACACGTCCGACCCGAAGCTTCTCCGCTGAGCTGCAGCTCCGGCTTCACTTCTGTCTGTGCTTGTTGCAGGAAAGACTGGATTTTGCCATGAAGGAGATTATCTATGACCTCCTGTGTGTGGGCAAGTCTCACAAAACCTTCACCATCAATCCAGAGGTAAGCCTTCAGCAATGCAGCAGCTTGTTGTATGATGCCATTGACTCCAGAGCGCCATTCCTTCCACCTTGGCAGAGGATGAACATCGGTCTGCGAGCTTTCTTGGTGATCGCCGACAGCCTGCAGCAGAAGGATGGGGAGCCTCCCATGCCTACCACGGGGATCATCCTGCCCTCGGGCAACACACTGCGGGTCAAGAAGATCTTCCTCAACACCACCCTCACAGACGAAGAGGCCAAAGTCATAGGTTGGGGCGACATGCTCGTATTGACATGATGCTTTTCTTTCTTTCTTTCTTTGTTCTGCTATGAACCAACGACTCTGTCTGATGCCCCTAGGCATGTCATTGTACTACCCACAAGTCCGGAAAGCTCTGGACAACATCCTGCGACACCTGGACAAGGAGGTGGGGCGCTCCATGAGCATGACCAGTGTGCAGATGTCCAACAAGGAGCCAGAGGACATGATCACGTATGTCTGAGTGTCGTGGTACGCTGGTTTCCTGGCCTCTGGCCGCCTCTCATCAAGGGTTTGTGCTGCAGGGGAGAGAGGAAGCCAAAGATCGACCTGTTCCGGACATGTGTGGCTGCCATCCCCCGACTGATCCCAGACGGCATGAGCAGACAAGACCTAATAGAGCTTCTCGCCAAGTAATTCACCTTCTAGAACCTTGTGGCAGACCATGTACTGTCCCTCATTTGTTTTAACGTCCGGCTGTTGATTTGTCCAGACTGACCATCCACATGGATGAGGAGCTGCGTGGCCTGGCCTTCACCACTCTGCAGGCTCTGATGATGGATTTCCCTGAGTGGCGAGAGGATGTCCTCTCAGGCTTCGCCTACTTCATCGTGAGAGAGGTGACCGATGTCCACCCGACGCTGCTGGACAATGCGGTCAAGATGCTGCTGCAGCTCATCAGCCAGTGGAGGCAGGCGGTGCAGAGCAGCAACAAGACTCACGAGGCCCAGGTTGGAACGGGAGGCTGGAGCCACGGTGGTAGATCCTGTAGCAACAGCCATCCATTGCATGTTGATGTGTATAAATGTTTGTTTCCAGCAGACCTCCAGCGGTAGTCGCTCTCTGTCCTTGGAGCGTTCTCTGTCACTGGGGGTTCTGCACGTTGTGGAGGGTTTGGCTCTGGTGGTGCTGTGCAGCTGCCGTCCTGCCACACGCCGGCTGGCCGTCAACGTGCTGAAGGAGGTCCGAGCGCTGCACACTGCACTGGGCATCGGGAAGGTGCGTTCTGCAGGCAAATGCACACATCTGCAGGAAAGTTTGAATGGAAAGTGGTGCTTGCTGACGTCGTTCCTCCGTCATTCAGGGAGATGAAGAACTGGCCATTGACGTGATGGATAGATTAAGTGCATCTGTGCTGGAGAGCTTCATCCACCTCACAGGAGCTGATCAGGTTGGAACACGCCTCCATTGTCTCACCCTGCACAGTGAAAGCCTGGTGTGTAACCTGGGCGCTGCTCTGCTCCTCCCGTCAGACGAGCCTCCTGTATTGTCCCAGTGGGATCGATCTTCAGAGTCTAGCGGAGTGGAGCTCCTCTCCCATCAGCCACCAGTTCGACGTGGTGAGCCCCTCGCACATCTGGGTGTTTGCCCATGTGACCCAGGGCCAGGACCCCTGGGTGATCAGTTTCTCCAGCTACCTGCGGCAGGAGAACCTGCCCAAGCATTGCCCCACCGCCCTCAACTACGCCTGGATGTTTGCCTACACCCGCCTGCAGTTGCTGTCGCCGCAAGTTGACATCAAGTATGTTTTGGTGAACGTTGCCGGATGTGTTTCGTGTCTGTGTGTCCGTCCTGTGCTCTTCGTTTGAATTCCAGTGGTTGAGGGGGGCTTTACTTGTGGAACTGAATATTACTGTGAAACGGTACAAGGAAGTTCAGACTGAACAGGGACTCGACATGATCCGTCCTCGGGTTTTCAACTACCAACTGCCTGAATAGTTTGTCAGTGTCTCGTGCTTTGTGCCTGCAGCAGCCCCATCAATGCCAAGAAGGTGAACAGCCTGAGCAGTAGTGACTCTTACGTTGGCCTTTGGAGGAACTACTTGATCCTGTGCTGCAGCTCTGCCTCCTCCTCCATGTGCTCGTCTTCCTCCACCTCTGGCTCCGTCCGCTGCTCCCCCCCCGAGACGCTGGCGTCCACGCCGGACAGCGGCTACAGCTACGATTCCAAGGTCGGCCGTGAAAACCAGATGCTTTTCATTTGGTCCAATGAAGTCTGGAATGATTTCCTTGTCGGTGTCACTTGTTTGTGAATTGTACATATTTCCATCACATGCTTGGTACATCAAAATAACTGGTGATCAATCAAACACAGGATGTGACAATATTCTAGCAATGGATCTTTGTGATGCAAATGATTAAATGACAACTGCAATTTAGACTCTTATACTTTTTAAGTGACTATAAGCCTTTAGCTGGTCAATAAAACCAGAATAATTCCAATAATATAAGTTTGTATTTTGCACTTCTGTCATGTATGAGAAAGAAAATCACATCGCGTCATTAAGCTCAATGCAAGTTGTCTGTTTCAAGTGATCAAGTCCAACGTTTGAGATATACAGTGAACATCAAGCATCACTAAAATAGTAACTGAAGAGCAGACGCTACGGTCAAAGTCAGCTTTATTGTCAAGTGTGCTAATATGCATGACGTACAGCTCAGATGAAATTCCAGTCCTCTCGGACCCACAGTGCAAAAAGGCATGTACCAATATATTAAAAATAACAATTGAAAAATATATACACCATATAATCATATAGACAGTAAAGTAAAGTGACAAAGTAAGATATATACGGTGATATATTTCGCCGTGTATACCCCATGTGTCTCTTTCTATCATGTTGTGAGTATACAGGATTACACAACTGATATTTGTGTTCGTAGATCGTCGGCACTCCGTCCCCTTCGTCCCTGTTCAAACACATCGTTCCAATGATGCGCTCCGAGAGCATGGACGTCACAGAGTCTCTCGTTCTGGGCCTTGGCAGGACCAACCCAGTGGCTTTCAGGTAAACGGCGCTCTGCACTGACTGTATGCACACGCTGGTGCGTCACTGGACTGAGGCGTGTTGCTGTCCTGTTCTTCAGGGAATTGATCGAGGAGTTAAACCCCATCATCAAAGAAGCTCTGGAGAGAAGACCTGAGGTACGAGCAGCCACTGAGGACTGGTAAAGCTCCCGTGTTGCTTCCCGGTTCTTTAAAGAAGCGCTGTGCTCCACAGAACATGAAGCGACGCCGGCGTCGGGACGTCTTGAGGGTCCAGCTGGTCCGGATATTCGAGCTGCTTGCTGATGCTGGAGTCGTCAGTCAAATGTACACACTCCTCAGCTGTTGAGATGGAAGTGTAGGACTCTGGATGGGCCCGTCTCTGCTGCTTGACAGTTGTGAACACTTGTGTTCTGCAGAGCCAGCGGCGGGCTGGACGGGGAGAGCCATTCTCTGAACAGCACCCTGCTGGAGTACGTGGATCTGACCAGGCAGCTGCTGGAGGCGGAGAACGACAAGGACTCCGACACTCTGAAAGACATCCGCTGCCACTTCAGTGCGCTCGTGGCCAATATTATTCAGAATGTTCCAGGTGTGTCTCGTGAAATGGGTCCGATTCTTCCGGCGCTCATCAGGTTAGAGAGATGTCTCACATGTCATGTCCTTGGTTCTAGTCCACCAGAGGCGGAGCATCTTCCCCCAGCAGTCCCTGAGACACAGCCTGTTCATGCTGTTCAGCCACTGGGCCGGGCCCTTCAGCATCATGTTCACGCCCCTGGACCGCTACAGCGACAGGAACATGCAGATCAACCGCCATCAGTACTGTGCGCTGAAGGTACCAGGAACACATGACAGTCCAGTAACAGACAGGAGTTTCCTGCACTGTGTCCCACATTCACTGCTGCTGATCTGTCCCGCTGCAGGCCATGTCTGCAGTGTTGTGTTGTGGACCTGTGGCGGACAACGTCGGCCTCTCCTCCGACGGCTACCTCTACAAGTGGCTGGACAACATTCTGGACTCTCAGGACAAGAAGGTTGGAGGATGTGGCACGTCGATACTCTGCCTCCTGCGTATTTCACATTACTCTGTAGTTCACATTACTCTGTAGTTCACATTACTCTGTAGTTCACATTACTCTGTAGTTCACATTACTCTGTAGTTCACATTACTCTGCCTCCTGCTTATTTCACATTCTCCAAAATTCACTAGCACTTCCAAAAAGAAGTAAATGGTCAGTTTAAATGTGACAAATGACGTAAAGAATTTATTCAGAATTTTGACAGAATACTAAATATTTCAAATGCAATTCATTAAAGTTTGTATCAAGAAAAGAAGTGGATATTCCTGGGACAGGAATGAATCTTTACTATCCCGTAGATAAAACACTTCTGTCACTCCACAAGATTAAACAAGAGAATAGATGCATAAATCAGGAAGTAAATAACTGAAGTGCTGCTTCACTTGACACCACTGCCACCTAGTGGAGGCTACAAGTACTTCAGAAGCTCCACACCACAATCAATCATGTACCTTTAGGGTTAAAAAAAGATGCAAATCATCTGTTTTCAAAAATGAAATGTATCTTCACACTCAATTATTAGTATTTTATTTTGGAGGGAAAAGAGGTGTTCATACTGAGTGAAAGGAAACGAGTCTTCTCGTGATGTTTGTCCAAATGAAGTGTTTCTTTTTTCAAAATACGGAGCTTCCTGGAGAATTTAGCTTGCAACTGGATGATGAGGAATTAATGAGTGAAATCCGTCAGAATCTGGACTCATGAGCAGGTGGTCGTGTTGTCTTAAGGTCGGCTTGTGTTAAGGTCGTGTTGTGTTAAGGTCGTGTTGTGTTAAGGTCGTGTTGTGTTAAGGTCGTGTTGTGTTAAGGTCGTGTTGTGTTAAGGTCGTGTTGTGTTAAGGTCGTGTTGTGTTAAGGTCGGCTTGTGTTAAGGTCGGCTTGTGTTAAGGTCGTGTTGTGTTAAGGTCGGCTTGTGTTAAGGTCGGCTTGTGTTAAGGTCGGCTTGTGTTAAGGTCGTGTTGTGTTAAGGTCGGCTTGTGTTAAGGTCGTGTTGTGTTAAGGTCGGCTTGTGTTAAGGTCGTGTTGTGTTAAGGTCGGCTTGTGTTAAGGTCGTGTTGTGTTGAGGTCGTGTTGTCTTAAGGTCGGCTTGTGTTAAGGTCGTGTTGTGTTAAGGTCGTGTTGTGTTAAGGTCGTGTTGTGTTAAGGTCGTGTTGTGTTAAGGTCGTGTTGTGTTAAGGTCGTGTTGTGTTAAGGTCGGCTTGTGTTAAGGTCGGCTTGTGTTAAGGTCGTGTTGTGTTAAGGTCGGCTTGTGTTAAGGTCGGCTTGTGTTAAGGTCGGCTTGTGTTAAGGTCGTGTTGTGTTAAGGTCGGCTTGTGTTAAGGTCGTGTTGTGTTAAGGTCGGCTTGTGTTAAGGTCGTGTTGTGTTAAGGTCGGCTTGTGTTAAGGTCGTGTTGTGTTAAGGTCGGCTTGTGTTAAGGTCGGCTTGTGTTAAGGTCGGCTTGTGTTAAGGTCGGCTTGTGTTAAGGTCGTGTTGTGTTAAGGTCGGCTTGTGTTAAGGTCGGCTTGTGTTAAGGTCGTGTTGTGTTAAGGTCGGCTTGTGTTAAGGTCGGCTTGTGTTAAGGTCGGCTTGTGTTAAGGTCGTGTTGTGTTAAGGTCGGCTTGTGTTAAGGTCGGCTTGTGTTAAGGTCGGCTTGTGTTAAGGTCGTGTTGTGTTAAGGTCGGCTTGTGTTAAGGTCGGCTTGTGTTAAGGTCGGCTTGTGTTAAGGTCGTGTTGTGTTAAGGTCGTGTTGTGTTAAGGTCGGCTTGTGTTAAGGTCGTGTTGTGTTAAGGTCGTGTTGTGTTAAGGTCGTGTTGTGTTAAGGTCGTGTTGTGTTAAGGTCGTGTTGTGTTAAGGTCGTGTTGTGTTAAGGTCGGCTTGTGTTAAGGTCGGCTTGTGTTAAGGTCGTGTTGTGTTAAGGTCGGCTTGTGTTAAGGTCGGCTTGTGTTAAGGTCGGCTTGTGTTAAGGTCGTGTTGTGTTAAGGTCGGCTTGTGTTAAGGTCGTGTTGTGTTAAGGTCGGCTTGTGTTAAGGTCGTGTTGTGTTAAGGTCGGCTTGTGTTAAGGTCGTGTTGTGTTGAGGTCGTGTTGTCTTAAGGTCGGCTTGTGTTAAGGTCGTGTTGTGTTAAGGTCGTGTTGTGTTAAGGTCGTGTTGTGTTAAGGTCGTGTTGTGTTAAGGTCGTGTTGTGTTAAGGTCGTGTTGTGTTAAGGTCGGCTTGTGTTAAGGTCGGCTTGTGTTAAGGTCGTGTTGTGTTAAGGTCGGCTTGTGTTAAGGTCGGCTTGTGTTAAGGTCGTGTTGTGTTAAGGTCGGCTTGTGTTAAGGTCGTGTTGTGTTAAGGTCGGCTTGTGTTAAGGTCGTGTTGTGTTAAGGTCGGCTTGTGTTAAGGTCGTGTTGTGTTAAGGTCGGCTTGTGTTAAGGTCGGCTTGTGTTAAGGTCGGCTTGTGTTAAGGTCGGCTTGTGTTAAGGTCGTGTTGTGTTAAGGTCGGCTTGTGTTAAGGTCGGCTTGTGTTAAGGTCGTGTTGTGTTAAGGTCGGCTTGTGTTAAGGTCGGCTTGTGTTAAGGTCGGCTTGTGTTAAGGTCGTGTTGTGTTAAGGTCGGCTTGTGTTAAGGTCGGCTTGTGTTAAGGTCGGCTTGTGTTAAGGTCGTGTTGTGTTAAGGTCGGCTTGTGTTAAGGTCGGCTTGTGTTAAGGTCGGCTTGTGTTAAGGTCGTGTTGTGTTAAGGTCGTGTTGTGTTAAGGTCGGCTTGTGTTAAGGTCGTGTTGTGTTAAGGTCGTGTTGTGTTAAGGTCGTGTTGTGTTAAGGTCGTGTTGTGTTAAGGTCGTGTTGTGTTAAGGTCGTGTTGTGTTAAGGTCGGCTTGTGTTAAGGTCGGCTTGTGTTAAGGTCGTGTTGTGTTAAGGTCGGCTTGTGTTAAGGTCGGCTTGTGTTAAGGTCGGCTTGTGTTAAGGTCGTGTTGTGTTAAGGTCGGCTTGTGTTAAGGTCGTGTTGTGTTAAGGTCGGCTTGTGTTAAGGTCGTGTTGTGTTAAGGTCGGCTTGTGTTAAGGTCGTGTTGTGTTGAGGTCGTGTTGTCTTAAGGTCGGCTTGTGTTAAGGTCGTGTTGTGTTAAGGTCGTGTTGTGTTAAGGTCGTGTTGTGTTAAGGTCGTGTTGTGTTAAGGTCGTGTTGTGTTAAGGTCGTGTTGTGTTAAGGTCGGCTTGTGTTAAGGTCGGCTTGTGTTAAGGTCGTGTTGTGTTAAGGTCGGCTTGTGTTAAGGTCGGCTTGTGTTAAGGTCGGCTTGTGTTAAGGTCGTGTTGTGTTAAGGTCGGCTTGTGTTAAGGTCGTGTTGTGTTAAGGTCGGCTTGTGTTAAGGTCGTGTTGTGTTAAGGTCGGCTTGTGTTAAGGTCGTGTTGTGTTAAGGTCGGCTTGTGTTAAGGTCGGCTTGTGTTAAGGTCGGCTTGTGTTAAGGTCGGCTTGTGTTAAGGTCGTGTTGTGTTAAGGTCGGCTTGTGTTAAGGTCGGCTTGTGTTAAGGTCGTGTTGTGTTAAGGTCGGCTTGTGTTAAGGTCGGCTTGTGTTAAGGTCGGCTTGTGTTAAGGTCGTGTTGTGTTAAGGTCGGCTTGTGTTAAGGTCGGCTTGTGTTAAGGTCGGCTTGTGTTAAGGTCGTGTTGTGTTAAGGTCGGCTTGTGTTAAGGTCGGCTTGTGTTAAGGTCGGCTTGTGTTAAGGTCGTGTTGTGTTAAGGTCGTGTTGTGTTAAGGTCGGCTTGTGTTAAGGTCGGCTTGTGTTAAGGTCGGCTTGTGTTAAGGTCGTGTTGTGTTAAGGTCGGCTTGTGTTGAGGTCGGCTTGTGTTGAGGTCGGCTTGTGTTGAGGTCGGCTTGTGTTGAGGTCGGCTTGTGTTGAGGTCGGCTTGTGTTGAGGTCGGCTTGTGTTAAGGTCGTGTTGTGTTAAGGTCGTGTTGTGTTAAGGTCGTGTTGTGTTAAGGTCGTGTTGTGTTGAGGTCGTGTTGTGTTGAGGTCGGCTTGTGTTGAGGTCGGCTTGTGTTGAGGTCGGCTTGTGTTGAGGTCGGCTTGTGTTGAGGTCGGCTTGTGTTAAGGTCGTGTTGTGTTGAGGTCGTGTTGTGTTGAGGTCGTGTTGTGTTGAGGTCGTGTTGTGTTGAGGTGGTGTTGTGTTGAGGTGGTGTTGTGTTGAGGTCGGCTTGTGTTGAGGTCGTGTTGTGTTGAGGTGGTGTTGTGTTAAGGTCGGCTTGTGTTGAGGTCGTGTTGTGTTGAGGTCGGGTTGTGTTGAGGTCGTGTTGTGTTGAGGTCGTGTCGTGTTGAGGTCGTGTCGTGTTGAGGTCGTGTCGTGTTGAGGTCGTGTCGTGTTGAGGTCGTGTCGTGTTGAGGTCGTGTCGTGTTGAGGTCGTGTCGTGTTGAGGTCGTGTCGTGTTGAGGTCGTGTCGTGTTGAGGTCGTGTCGTGTTGAGGTCGTGTCGTGTTGAGGTGGTGTCGTGTTGAGGTGGTGTCGTGTTGAGGTCGTGTCGTGTTGAGGTCGGCTTGTGTTGAGGTCGTGTTGTGTTGAGGTGGTGTTGTGTTGAGGTCGTGTTGTGTTGAGGTCGTGTTGTGTTGAGGTTGTGTTGAGGTCGTGTTGTGTTGAGGTCGTGTTGTGTTGAGGTGGTGTTGTGTTGAGGTCGTGTTGTGTTGAGGTCGTGTTGTGTTGAGGTCGTGTTGTGTTGAGGTCGTGTTGTGTTGTGTTGAGGTCGTGTTGTGTTGAGGTCGTGTTGTGTTGTGTTGAGGTCGTGTTGTGTTGAGGTCGTGTTGTGTTGAGGTCGTGTTGTGTTGAGGTCGGCTTGTGTTGAGGTCGTGTTGTGTTGAGGTCGTGTTGAGGTCGTGTTGTGTTGAGGTCGTGTTGTGTTGTGTTGAGGTGGTGTTGTGTTGAGGTCGTGTTGTGTTGAGGTGGTGTTGTGTTGAGGTCGTGTTGTGTTGAGGTCGTGTTGTGTTGTGTTGAGGTGGTGTTGTGTTGTGTTGAGGTGGTGTTGTGTTGAGGTCGTGTTGTGTTGAGGTGGTGTTGTGTTGAGGTCGTGTTGAGGTCGTGTCGTGTTGAGGTCGTGTCGTGTTGAGGTCGTGTCGTGTTGAGGTCGTGTCGTGTTGAGGTCGTGTCGTGTTGAGGTGGTGTCGTGTTGAGGTGGTGTCGTGTTGAGGTGGTGTCGTGTTGAGGTCGTGTCGTGTTGAGGTCGTGTCGTGTTGAGGTCGTGTCGTGTTGAGGTCGGCTTGTGTTGAGGTCGGCTTGTGTTGAGGTCGTGTTGTGTTGAGGTCGTGTTGTGTTGAGGTGGTGTTGTGTTGAGGTGGTGTCGTGTTGAGGTGGTGTCGTGTTGAGGTGGTGTCGTGTTGAGGTCGTGTCGTGTTGAGGTCGTGTCGTGTTGAGGTCGTGTCGTGTTGAGGTCGTGTTGTGTTGAGGTCGTGTTGTGTTGAGGTCGTGTTGTGTTGAGGTCGTGTTGTGTTGAGGTCGTGTTGTGTTGAGGTCGTGTTGTGTTGAGGTGGTGTTGTGTTGAGGTCGTGTTGTGTTGAGGTCGGCTTGTGTTGAGGTCGGCTTGTGTTGAGGTCGGCTTGTGTTGAGGTCGCGTTGTGTTGAGGTGGTGTTGTGTTGAGGTCGTGTTGTGTTCAGGTCGTATTGTGTTGAGGTGGTGTTGTGTTGAGGTGGTGTTGTGTTGAGGTCGTGTTGTGTTGAGGTGGTGTTGTGTTGAGGTCGTGTTGTGTTGAGGTGGTGTTGTGTTGAGGTCGTGTTGTGTTGAGGTGGTGTCGTGTTGAGGTCGTGTTGAGGTCGTGTCGTGTTGAGGTCGTGTCGTGTTGAGGTCGTGTCGTGTTGAGGTCGTGTCGTGTTGAGGTCGTGTCGTGTTGAGGTGGTGTCGTGTTGAGGTGGTGTCGTGTTGAGGTCGTGTCGTGTTGAGGTCGTGTCGTGTTGAGGTCGGCTTGTGTTGAGGTCGGCTTGTGTTGAGGTCGTGTTGTGTTGAGGTCGTGTTGTGTTGAGGTGGTGTTGTGTTGAGGTGGTGTTGTGTTGAGGTGGTGTTGTGTTGAGGTCGTGTCGTGTTGAGGTGGTGTCGTGTTGAGGTCGTGTCGTGTTGAGGTCGTGTTGTGTTGAGGTCGTGTTGTGTTGAGGTCGTGTTGTGTTGAGGTCGTGTTGTGTTGAGGTGGTGTTGTGTTAAGGTCGTGTTGTGTTGAGGTCGGCTTGTGTTGAGGTCGGCTTGTGTTGAGGTCGGCTTGTGTTGAGGTCGGCTTGTGTTGAGGTCGCGTTGTGTTGAGGTGGTGTTGTGTTGAGGTGGTGTTGTGTTGAGGTGGTGTTGTGTTGAGGTCGGCTTGTGTTGACGTCGGCTTGTGTTGAGGTGGTGTTGTGTTGAGGTGGTGTTGTGTTGAGGTGGTGTTGTGTTGTGTTGAGGTGGTGTTGTGTTGTGTGGCTGCTGCAGGTTCACCAGCTGGGCTGTGAGGCTGTGATGCTGCTGCTGGAGTTGAACCCCGACCAGAGCAACCTCATGTTCTGGGCGGTGGACCGTTGTTACACCGGCTCCCGGCGGGTGGCGGCGGGCTGCTTCAGGGCCATCGCCAACGTGTTTCACAGCAGGTCGGTCACCTTCCCAGCTGAACGCCACACATCCAGAGGAGAGCTGCTATCACCGACTGACTGTTTGTTTCTTCAGGGATTACCAGTTTGACACTGTGGTGCTGCTGAACTTGATTCTCTTCAAGGCGGCGGATTCTTCCAGGGAGATCTACGAGGTGGCCATGCAGCTGCTGCAGGTCGGGGTCGGCGCTCGTCTCCACCGCAGAAACTCTGTGGTCGTTGCCCTTTATTCAACAACGCTGTGATTCCTGACTTGTGCCAACAGATCCTGGAGCCCAAGCTCTTCCGTTATGCTCACAAACTGGAGATCCAGCGAACAGATGGCATCTTGACGCCTCCGTCGCCGCTGCCACACCTCTACTCCGTGTCGTACTACCAGCTGTCTGAGGAGCTGGCCAGGACCTACCCAGAGCTCACGCTGCCCGTCTTCTCAGGTTGGAGTGTGTGTCAGTCAGAGGTCTTCAGTCTGCTGAGGCACCACAGGGTGGCGCTGATGTTCTGCATTCAGGGGAAGTTTAAAAACAAACTCCCCTTAATTACACATTAACACAAATCCAACCTGTCGTTAAACCACAAAGGAAGGTACCATATTTTACCTCTCAGT
Organism: Blennius ocellaris; assembly: GCF_963422515.1. NCBI lineage: Eukaryota > Metazoa > Chordata > Actinopteri > Blenniiformes > Blenniidae > Blennius > Blennius ocellaris. The sequence goes on along the minus strand of NC_137661.1, from coordinate 29,092,784 downwards.
TGTAAATCCAGACAATTGGCAGTAGAAGCTGTCAGTCCATCCATCCATCCATCCGTCATCCATCCACCCATCCGTCCTTCCATCCATCTGTCCTTCCATCCGTCCTTCCATCCGTCGCTCCATCTGTCCTTCCATCCATCTGTCCTTCCATCCATCTGTCCTTCCATCCGTCCGTCCGTCCGTCCCTCCATCCGTCCCTCCGTCCATCCGTCCATCCATCCATCCTTCGACAGTTCAAGGATTCACTGCTCCTCTTACACCTACAAAAACACGTTCCTGTACATTAATTTGCCAGTTGGTGTTTTATGTAAGATAATCCGGACGTTTCATCCTGGCAGAGTCGCTCATAGGTCAACAGGTAGTTTAGTTTTTTAAATAAAGACATCAGACAAGCTTGTGTGCTTTATTGTCATTCCGTTCTGTCAGCTGATAACGGTATTAGTATACGTTGGGCAAATGTTTAGAAATGCACACCTGCACCTTGCACATCAATATATCTGGCTGTGCAATATTTAATTATTTGTATTTAAAGAAAACGACTTGGCTGAGATTTTGGTCACTTTGTTCCTTAACGTCTGATCAAGTATGAGATTTTCACAAATGTCTGTACAGCATAACAAAATCAACGGTGGGAGATTTTCCCTGTTTGTTTAGAGCAGTCAGCCGGAGTCATTAGTCATCTGAAGACGGAAGAGTTGCTGGCCAGGCGCTGTGCTTTTGAATGTTTGACAAATCAATCGATGTTGATAGAAGGAAGTCTCCGTCACCCTGCTTCCTGCTCATTGCAGAAGTGAGTCTCCGCATCCAGACGGCGCATCCCGGTGGTCGTCAGGTGATGTTGCACTACCTCCTGCCGTGGATGAACAACGTGGAGCTGGTGGACCTGAAGCCAATCCCACGGCGGCCGGAGGACTGCGGCAGCGGAGAGGAGGAGGAGGAGGTGCAGGACCGCGAGGTCATGATGGTGAACAGCCGGAGGTGGCTCCGTGGAGAAGGGTGGGGGTCCCCGAGAGCAACCACCATGGTGCTAAACAACCTCATGTTCATGACCGCCAAAGTAAGAGGCTGCACTGCATTTGTATCTACGGAAGAAAGTCTGTGTTCACTGATCATGAACGGATTTCCTTCTTTCAGTATGGCGATGAGTTTGCCTGGTCGGAGATTGAGAACGTGTGGACCACGTTAGCAGACAGCTGGCCAAAGAACCTCAAAATCATTCTGCACTTCCTCATCAGCATGTCAGGAGTCAACAGTGACCCCAGCCTCTTGCCCTACGTGAGTCACTGTCCACATGGAGAGTCTCCAGCGTGTCCAGGGAAGGATGTCTGACGTGTGTCTGTCTCAGGTGAAACGAGTGGTGGTGTACCTGGGCAGAGATAAAACTATGCAGCTGTTGGAGGAACTGATGTGTGAGCTTGAGTTGACGGATGCCGTCAGCTCGGCCGTCACCCACATGGACAACCCCCCCTTCTACCGCATCACCTCCAGCTTCAAGGTCCCCTCCGTCACCTCAGGTTTGTAGCAGCTGGAGCACATCTGGCGCTGGCGGACCCCCGTCCAGGATCCACACGGTGAATGTGTCGTCTGCCCTGCAGGAACAACCTCCAGTAGCAACACCATGGTGCCAGGAAACGATGGCCACCATGAGGCCAAGGTCAAAGACTCCAACATGGAGGAAAGGTACAGGACGCCACTCCCTTTAGCATGGAGATCTTTACAGTCTGGCCATGTGACAAGTGAACCGACATGTGACCAGCACCTTCCAGCTCTTCTCCTGACGGCTTCAACATTGTGACTTACAAAAAGAAAAGCCTGCTCGTTTTGTTCTGAAAGCCTGAACATGACATGTTGAATAACTTTAAGCTCTGCAGAGTTTTCAAAACAGAAACGAGCTAATGGAATGACTTTACAAAGTGTTTTTTTTATTTTCTGGCTTCGTTAACCTGATTATTTTATTTTATTTAGTGATACTTTTTGCTGCACAACTTGGTATTTCTTAACGTTTTTCCCTCATAATGTACAGAAGACCATAGCGAAGGTCTCCATCAGAACCTTTTCCCTCTTGACAGTTTGAATTACTGCCGTTATGTTTGAGTGGTTCACACGAGAGGAACGGTTCATCCAGACCTGAGGTAGTATCAGTAGGAGTCATTGTGGACTGCTCTGCCTGCAGCTACACCCACCTGGACATCTACAGCGGCCTCAACAGCAACCTGAACCGCCAGCACCACCGCCTGGAGTCGCGCTACAGCAGCAGCTCTGGAGGCTCCTACGAGGACGAGAAGAGTCAGTAGCACACCACCAGTCACCCCCCATGAGCACTGCCTCCACTCACCCCCCTCTGTTGCAGGTGACTCCATGCCCCTTTATGCAAACTGGCGTCTGAAGGTGATGGACCACAACCGCCCGGAGCCGCTGCCCTTCCCCCCGACCGGAGGCTGCTGGTCTCCCCTGGTGGACTACCTCCCGGAGACCAACGCGTCGGCCGTCCCGCTGCACAGGTCCGGCGGCGGCTCGTCTGAGAGGACGGCGGCCCCGACGGTTCAGTGGCTTAACATGTTGTCTTCCCCAGATGCAACATCGCAGTGATCCTGCTGACGGACCTCATTGTGGACCACGGGGTGAAGGTGGAATGGAGCGCCTACCTGCACCTCCTGCTGCACGCCGTCTTCATCGGTAACCTTGTGGAGTTTCTGTGTGGGGAGGGTTAAAAGGCTGGTCTGCCCAGAACGAACGTCCTCTTACTTTCAGAGGTTTGGTATCCGCTGCATCAATAATGATGATGTTTAGCCTCACGGCTCAGGTGAGACGTTCCTTCAGTGGCGGCAGGCGGGACGGGGAACTAACAGCACTGCACCGTCCCTCAGGCCTGGACCACCAGCACCCGGAGGTCTACGAGCACTGCAAGCGTCTGCTGCTCCACCTGCTCGTTGTCCAGGGGGCAAGCAGCAGTGTCCAGTCTGTAGCCATGGTGCTTCTACGGAACCGGGACTACAACGAACCCAAAGTCCTGACTGTGAAGGCAGCGCCTCCAGAGTTCAACCTCACAGGTCAGTGGTGCTTCAACACTCACAACTCTGCAGGACTGCAATAGTGGAAGAATCACTGACTCTCAAGAGTCCTGCTATTCCACAGTGAGTCACAAGGTGGCAGTAGAACACTGGTCTCCAGATCAGAGGGTGACCTGTGGGGATGTTTCTTGCACCTTCCAGGCCTGCAGGAGTTGCTGCCAGACTGCCAACCCTCCCCGATGACCGACTCGGGTCTGAGCTCCAGCTCCACGTCTTCCAGCATCAGCATGGGGGTGGGAGGCACTCCTCTGTCCCACCTGTCCCCCAGTCTCCTCAGTGAGGTGGACGTCACTGCTGAGCAGGACGAGAAGGCCAAAGCTCTCATTGAGTTCATCACGTCAAGGTGAGAAGCAGCGTCTCAAGGAACTGACTGGTCAGAGACGTACCGCTTCGAATGGACCTGCTGAGAAAAACTCATTTAGTCTGTCTTTTCTTACAAGTTTACTAAATGTCATCGATTTCTTCACCACATGACTGATTCTGTCCAATTGTTTGATTCCATGCTTCCAGCAGTGTCTGAGGGGGTATTTTGCTTTGCATGAGTTTGACGGTGGGATTTGGTGTGAAAAGCTGTAATGTTTGAGAGGGACGTCTTAGTAATGCTCCCGATTCTCCCCGTCCTTGTAGGAAGCGGGGGCCACTCTGGAACCATGAGGACGTGGCGCCCAAGAACCCCAACATCAAGAGCGCCGAGCAGCTGAGTGTTTTCGTCAGACACGTGGTCACCGTCTTCAGATACTGCCAGCCAGGTCTGACGGCTCCGAGCCGCCGTGCGATTCTGCCCAGTCGGCCGCTTCTATCACTACATCATGTCGTTTCAGGTTTCCAGCTGGAGTCGTTGCTGAGTGAAGTGGCCTTGAGGACAGCTCTGTCCTGTTCGTCTCGCCACTACGCCGGTCGCTCCTTCCAGATTTTCAGGGCCCTGAAACAACCTCTGACTCCGGCCACGCTGTCGGACATCCTGTCCCGACTGGTGGAGACTGTAGGAGACCCAGGAGAGGAGGCTCAGGTGGCTAGTAGTCATTATAGCAGTGATGGAGACGCAGACCATGCTGCTCTGCCCTCTTGAACAAAAACACCACATGTCCAATTAAGTGCATTTTTTAATTCTGAGGTTTTTATGTTTCAGGAAAATAAATAAGTGTAACATTCACTGTAACGTTGAAACGACTTTATCCTGCCCTCAGTGGCTGCTTTGGTAAACTAAGGAATGTGGAGAACAGTTGGTTATCTGATCTGCTGTTTGGTCGTTGACGGGTTTAAAACATTCACCGTGTGTGTGTGTGTGTGTGTGTGTGTGTGTGTGTGTGTGTGTGTGTGTGTGTGTGTGTGTGTGTGTGTGTGTGTGTGTGTGTGTGTGTGTGTGTGTGTGTGTGTGTGTGTGTGTGTGTGTGTGTGTGTGTGTGTGTGTGTGTGTGTGTGTGTGTGTGTGTGTGTCAGCAATGCTGACGTAGGATGTGTTGTTTTCCTCTCCAGGGCTTCGTCATCGAGCTTCTCCTCACGTTGGAGTCCGGCATCGACACCCTGGCCGACAGTCTGAAGAACTACGACCTGCTGGCTGCTCTGGCTCAGTGAGTCTCCCCACCTCTACATGTCACATGACCGTAGTCAGCTGATCATCAGAGATGTGTTGTGGTTTCACAGAACCCCGCCTCGCGACCACCTGCTGGGGCCCAAGTTTGCTTCCAACAGGAAGAGCACCGGCCAGCTGAACGGCGGCGGCGGCGGCGGCCTCCACCACTACGTCCACGCCCGCAGCAACTCTCTGCGCGCCAGCCTGCTGAGCGAGCGGAAAGCCGACCGGCGGAGGAGCAACACCTTGGACGTGGCGGACCGCCTGGGGGGAAGCCACGGGAACCTGGCGAGGACCAGGAGCTTATCGGCGCTGGGCGGGGGAGGAAGTCCGGGGGGGGAACCCGCTCCACCGGTGGACCCTTCCAACCTCATGGCCACGGTGTTCTGGATCGCCGTCTCCTTGCTGGAGTCGGACTACGAGTTTGAGTATCTGCTGGCTCTGCGTTTGCTCAACAAGCTGCTGGGGCAGCTGCCTCTGGACCGGGCGGACAGCAGGGGGCGCCTGGAGGCGGTGCGGGACAAGCTCAAGTGGTACAACTTCCCCGGGCTGCTGCAGCTCTTCCTCAAGGGCTTCACCTCGCCCTCCACCCAGGAGCTCACCATCCACCTGCTCAGCAAGCTCATCACTGTGTCCAGACAGACGCTGGTCGACCCGTCACAAGTCGCAGGTAGACGATTCTCCAGCGCTGTCCAGGCCACTTGCTTTATATCTGTTTATAGAGCACACTTTAACAACAGAGCGTTTCCAAAGTGCTGCACATGAGACTGCACATAAACAATCAAACTAAAACAATGCAAATTAGTTTCAACACTAAATTAGTATAAAACCATAAAAACAGATTAAAAACTACAAATAAGAATAAAACAATTTAAAAGAATAAATAGAAATGTAAGAATGCTTAAAAAGCAATAGAATAAATAAAAAGTCAGGGGACCACACGACGGCTTTAAGAATAAAAGTGGGTTTTACAACGTTGTTCAGGTGTTCATTCTTTAATGCTCCTTACTGTTCTAGCTTGTTCTGTCTTTACTTTGCTGGTTTTGTGAGCTTCATTCCGCTCGTTGATTTCCTCGGTGGTTCCTCCATGCAGGGTTTCCTCTGAACATCTTGTGCCTCCTGCCGCACCTGATCCAGCACTTCGACAGCCCCACGGCCTTCTGCAAGGAGACGGCGGATCAGATCGCCAAGGTGTGTGCTGAGGAGAAGTCGGCCACGCTGTCCAACCTGGCCCACATGATGAGTCTGTACAGCACGCACAGCTACTCCCGAGACTGCACCAACTGGATCAACGTGGTCTGTCGCTACGTCCACGACGCCTTCGCCGAGCGGACCCTCAACCTGGTCACCTACCTCGCCGAGGTAAGACGCGTGGTCGTGTCGTGGTCACGTGAGGAAGACCCGCCTTGACTGAACCCCGTGTGTCGTAGCTCCTGGAGAAGGGCCTTCCCAGCATGCAGCAGTCCTTGCTGCAGATCATCTACAGCTTGCTGAGTCACATCGAGCTGTCGGCGGCGCCCGTCAAGCAGTTTAACCTGGAGATCATGAAGATCATCGGCAAGTATGTTCAGGTGAGGCACTGCAAGCAAACCACGGTTTGATATGAAACATTTCTGTGTAAAGAGAATCCAGTCACATGGTGAACACGCTGGAGGAATCCTGCAGAACCACACAGACGGCTTTTCTGCAACATTTCAAGCTGAGCGACACGGAAACGGCCCAAATACTTGGACTGGACCGGATTATTAGAATATTCAATTGTCTCCATACTGCACTCTGGTTCACTTCCTTAACGTTCCATAACTAACGATGCCGGTTGCAGAGGGGCGGAGCCTAGCTCACAGGGTGGGTGAGGAGTTGGATGTTCTCTGACCAGCAGGGAACAGAAACCACCAGAGGCTCATCTGGTTCCACCAAGGAGCTTTTACACCAGTTTGTTTTACACTTCTTTGTATTTTGCACCAGAATGTTTCATTCAAATGGATTATGTTGAATCATTTTCAGTGCTAACTGTTTGATCTTGTAAAAATACAGTTTAGTTCCATACACTGACCACAACAAAGAGACACTTACATGATGCAACATGACCTCTTCCGTTTTAGACATATTTTCAAAGTGATTCATAATCGCCGTGAGGTGAAAATAGGCCCGACGCTGGTTTAAGAAACCCCCATATCCTGACGCTGAAGCCTTCAGGCTTCATGGTCCTTCCTGGAATTGAGTGCTTTCTGGACTTTGGACGGACGGTCTGCAGAACCAGAACCCAAACAACAGTCTTTCCTCTTAGGCTGCTCAGTCTGTTGTTTTGGTCACAATGACTTTATGGGGGATTTTGGCCACAGAAGAATTTTCAGAGAATGAATGTGGGAATATAGTTTTGATCAAAAACAGATTATGTTCAACTGCTAGTACTCTGAAATCAAATATGTCATTGCTTTATATTCATGAGTTTAAGCTCGGGCTCAAACCTGGATCTCCACAGTTGTTGACAAGTTTAGCGACGTCACAGTTCTAAAATGTTAACGGGGACAAGCGACCGTTACCACAGACATGGTGGACCATATGAATACCAGCAGAAAGTCTTTCATGGTCTTTGTTTAGTTTGTTAAAGGCTAAAGCTCTTCATGGAGCCTTTACCACTGGAGCCGTGGTTGTTCTGGTGGGTGGTGGGGTTCTGGAGCAGAACTGGGACCTTGTGGTTGTTCTGGTGGATGGTGGGGTTCTGGAGCAGAACTGGGACCTTGTGGTTGTTCTGGTGGGTGGTGGGGTTCTGGTGGATGGTGGGTTCTGGAGCAGAACTGGGACCTGCTCTCAGACTCCTAACCGTCAGTCCGTCATGATGCTTGTTTCCTAGAGTCCACACTGGAAGGAGGCCCAGAACATTCTGAAGCTGGTGGTGTCGCGCTCCGCCAGCCTGGTGGTTCCGGACGACGTGCAGCGCTCCTACAGCTCCGAGTCCTGCGGCTCTCCAGAAATCGCCTTCACACGTATCTTCAACAACTCTTCTAAGGAGCTGCCGGGCAAGACGCTGGACTTCCACTTCGACATCTCAGAGGTCAGTGTAGCAGGACTCCCGCAGCCCTCGGGGTTTCCTGGACGTCACCTTGTCACGATGTCGTTCCACAGACGCCGATCATCGGCCATAAGTACGGTGACCAGCGGACGGCGGCCGGCCGGAACGGGAAGCCGCAGGTGATCGCGGTCACCAGGAGCACCTCCTCCACCTCCTCAGGCTCCAACTCCAACGGGCTGGTTCAGGTCAGCTGGAAGAGGCCTCAGCTCTCCCAGGTACCGTCTGACCAACGTAGCTCTGGACAACCTGACCACTGCTCTCTGACCACTGCTCTCTGACCACTGCTCTCTGGACAACCTGACCACTGCTCTCTGACCACTGCTCTCTGGACAACCTGACCACTGCTCTCTGTACAACCTGACCACTGCTCTCTGACCACCCTGACCACTGCTCTCTGACCACTGCTCTGACCACTGCTCTCTGGACAACCTGACCACTGCTCTCTGGACAACCTGACCACTGCTCTCTGACCACCCTGACCACTGCTCTCTGGACAACCTGACCACTGCTCTCTGACCACTGCTCTCTGGACAACCTGACCACTGCTCTCTGGACAACCTGACCACTGCTCTCTGTACAACCTGACCACTGCTCTCTAACCACTGCTCTCTAACCACTGCTCTCTGACCACTGCTCTCTGGACAACCTGACCACTGCTCTCTGACCACCCTGACCACTGCTCTCTGGACAACCTGACCACTGCTCTCTGACCACCCTGACCACTGCTCTCTGGACAACCTGACCACTGCTCTCTGGACAACCTGACCACTGCTCTCTGTACAACCTGACCACTGCTCTCTAACCACTGCTCTCTAACCACTGCTCTCTGACCACTGCTCTCTGGACAACCTGACCACTGCTCTCTGACCACCCTGACCACTGCTCTCTGGACAACCTGACCACTGCTCTCTGACCACCCTGACCACTGCTCTCTGGACAACCTGACCACTGCTCTCTGACCACCCAGACCACTGCTCTCTGACCACTGCTCTGACCACTGCTCTCTGGACAACCTGACCACTGCTCTCTGGACAACCTGACCACTGCTCTGACCACTGCTCTCTGACCACCCTGACCACTGCTCTCTGACCACTGCTCTCTGACCACTGCTCTCTGGACAACCTGAACACTGCTCTCTGGACAACCTGACCACTGCTCTCTGGACAACCTGACCACTGCTCTCTGACCACTGCTCTCTGACCACTGCTCTCTGACCACTGCTCTCTGGACAACCTGACCACTGCTCTCTGACCACCCTGACCACTGCTCTCTGGACAACCTGACCACTGCTCTCTGACCACCCTGACCACTGCTCTCTGGACAACCTGACCACTGCTCTCTGGACAACCTGACCACTGCTCTCTGTACAACCTGACCACTGCTCTCTAACCACTGCTCTCTAACCACTGCTCTCTGACCACTGCTCTCTGGACAACCTGACCACTGCTCTCTGACCACCCTGACCACTGCTCTCTGGACAACCTGACCACTGCTCTCTGACCACCCTGACCACTGCTCTCTGGACAACCTGACCACTGCTCTCTGACCACCCAGACCACTGCTCTCTGACCACTGCTCTGACCACTGCTCTCTGGACAACCTGACCACTGCTCTCTGGACAACCTGACCACTGCTCTGACCACTGCTCTCTGACCACCCTGACCACTGCTCTCTGACCACTGCTCTCTGACCACTGCTCTCTGGACAACCTGAACACTGCTCTCTGGACAACCTGACCACTGCTCTCTGGACAACCTGACCACTGCTCTCTGACCACTGCTCTCTGACCACTGCTCTCTGACCACTGCTCTCTGGACAACCTGACCACTGCTCTGACCACTGCTCTCTGTACAACCTGACCACTGGTCACAGTGAAGCTTCACCACACTCACAATACTTCTCCCACAACACGCCTTGCACCCCGGGGAGGAACCGTAATCTGTAATTCTGCCTTTTCACATCGTTCACCTTCAATATTTGAAGAAATCCCGATACAGAGAAACAAACAAATGTTGACTTGATGTCCACATGGAGAGTAAAACTTTTGCTAAACGTCAACAACCATTTAGAACCACAAACTGAAAAGTGAGTGGAATGTTCCCTCAGCTGTGTAAATTGTGACGTATTGCTTTGAAAAAGAATCTTCACTAGAAGAACAGAGCTTATTAATGCCGATTCATCTCGACACGATTGAGAAATATTATTTTATAATATGAAAAACATTGTGTGATCCAGTTTTAACCAGTTATTTACAACACAGTCAGTTTGTTGTTGATCCATTCAGAAATGTTGAATCTTTCACCACAACAAGGTTTCAACAAATGTGCCAAAAGTCAAATGATGAGCGAGCAGTTTGTCATATTTCTGGGTGGAGCTTCGTCACTGCTCCACCCAGTGTGAATCAAGAGGTTCCTCCTGACCCCGTCCTGTGTTCTTGTTGCAGAGACGGACCAGAGAGAGGCTCATGAACGTCCTGTCCCTCTGTGGCCCCGAGGCCGGCGTCCCCAAGAACCCCTCCGTAAGACCCTCGCCTCACACGTCCTGTCTTCATGAGGGTGGTGTTCCTCACACGTCCTGTCTTCATGAGGGTGGTGTTCCTCACACGTCCTGTCTTCATGAGGGTGGTGTTCCTCACACGTCCTGTCTTCATGAGGGTGGTGTTCCTCACACGTCCTGTCTTCATGAGGGTGGTGTTCCTCACACGTCATGTCTTCATGAGGGTGGTGTTCCTCACACGTCCTGTCTTCATGAGGGTGGTGTTCCTCACACGTCATGTCTTCATGAGGGTGGTGTTCCTCACACGTCCTGTCTTCATGAGGGTGGTGTTCCTCACACGTCCTGTCTTCCTGCAGGTGGTGTTCTCGTCCAGCGAGGACCTGGACGGTGGCGACCAGCAGACCAGCCTGATCCCCACGGTGGAGGAGGTGGTGCGGGAGGAGGAGGTGCAGGCGGAGGACGCCGGCAGTGAGCAGCAGTTTGGGGTCTTTAAGGACTTTGACTTCCTGGACGTGGAGCTGGAGGACGCCGAGGTGAGGACCTGCTCGTCTCCAGACCGGGGTCAGTGTGTGGGGAACTGGAGACGTGTTGAGGAGGACAATGTCCAGCTAGGTTGTAGACATCTGGACCTCCTGCTGGGACACGTCCCCAGTTCACTGCTCCTCCTGTTCAACACAAGTCTTCTATCACTTCCTGCCTTCAGCCTGTTAACACGTGTTCTTCTCTTCTCTTGCCACAAGGAGTTGCAGGTAAGTCTGTCCCTGTAGAGACGTGGCTCCACGCTGTCCAACGTCTCTGTCCTTCACTCATGCGTCTGTACAGCCTGTGCTTGTGAACGTTTGACCTCTAGAGTCTCGTCTCCTGATTGTCCTCGGTTGTAGAGAGACGGCGTCTCACCCTCTCAAGCACATGACCTTTTGTTTGTCTGTCCCTTTGAGTTCTGAGTTGTTTTGTTGGGTTTTTGTCCCGTCCCTCGTTTGTGTCTTCCGTTTGTGCCGCGGCTCTGTTGTCTCATGGTGGTTGGTCTTCTGCAGGGGGAGAGCATGGACAACTTCAACTGGGGGGTCCGGCGCCGCTCCCTGGAGAGCATGGACAAAGGAGACACGCCGTCTCTGCAGGAGTGTCAGTACACCGGCAGCACGCCGAGCCTCAACCTCACCAACCACGAGGACACGGACGAGTCTTCTGAGGAGGAGGTACTGAGCGCTAGCAGGGTTCCCCCCGGCCCCCGCCTTGTAAGTCTCTCTGGAGTCAGGCTCCTCCGGCCCCGCCTGCCTACCTCACCTACCTACCTACCTACCTCACCTACCTACCTCACCTACCTCACCTACCTACCTCACCTACCTACCTCACCTACCTACCTCACCTACCTACCTACCTCACCTACCTACCTCACCTACATACCTACCTCACCTACCCCACCTACCTACCTCACCTACCTACCTACCTACTTCACCTACCTACCTCACCTACCCCACCTACCTACCTCACCTACCTACCTACCTACTTCACCTACCTACCTCACCTACCTCACCTACCTACCTCACCTACCCCACCTACCTACCTCACCTACCTACCTCACCTACCCCACCTACCTACCTCACCTACCTACCTACCTCACCTACCTACCACACCTACCTCACCTACCTACCTACCTACCTCACCTACCTACCACACCTACCTACCACACCTACCTACCTCACCTACCTACCACACCTACCTACCTACCTACCACACCTACCTACCACACCTACCTACCTCACCTACCTACCACACCTACCTACCTCACCTACCTACCTACCTACCACACCTACCTACCTCACCTACCTACCTACCTACCACACCTACCTACCACACCTACCTACCTACCTACCACACCCACCTACCTACCTACCTCACCTACCTACCACACCTACCTACCACACCCACCTACCTACCTCACCTACCTACCACACCTACCTACCACACCCACCTACCTACCTCACCTACCTACCTCACCTACCTACCCCACCCACCCACCCACCTACCCCACCCACCTACTTACCTACCCACCTACCTACCTCACCTACCTACCACACCCACCTACCCCACCTACCTACCTACCTACCTACCACACCTACCTACCACACCTACCTACCTACCTACCTACCTACCTACCACACCCACCTACCTACCTACCTCACCTACCTACCACACCTACCTACCACACCCACCTACCCCACCCACCTACCTACCTCACCTACCTACCACACCTACCTACCACACCCACCTACCCCACCCACCTACCTACCTACCTACCTCACCTACCTACCACACCCACCTACCCCACCCACCCACCTACCACACCCACCTACCCCACCCACCTACCCCACCCACCCACCTACCACACCCACCTACCCCACCCACCTACCTACCTACCTACCCCACCTACCTACCTACCTCACCTACCTACCTCACCTACCTACCTACCTACCACACCTACCTACCTCACCTACCTACCACACCTACCTACCTCACCTACCTACCTACCTACCACACCTACCTACCTCACCTACCTACCTACCTACCACACCTACCTACCACACCTACCTACCTACCTACCTACCACACCCACCTACCTACCTACCTCACCTACCTACCACACCTACCTACCACACCCACCTACCCCACCCACCTACCTACCTCACCTACCTACCTCACCTACCTACCCCACCCACCCACCCACCTACCCCACCCACCTACTTACCTACCCACCTACCTACCTCACCTACCTACCACACCCACCTACCCCACCTACCTACCTACCTACCTACCACACCTACCTACCACACCTACCTACCTACCTACCTACCACACCCACCTACCTACCTACCTCACCTACCTACCACACCTACCTACCACACCCACCTACCCCACCCACCTACCTACCTCACCTACCTACCACACCTACCTACCACACCCACCTACCCCACCCACCTACCTACCTACCTACCTCACCTACCTACCACACCCACCTACCCCACCCACCCACCTACCACACCCACCTACCCCACCCACCCACCTACCACACCCACCTACCCCACCCACCTACCTACCTACCTACCCCACCCACCCACCCACCACACCTCCCTGCTACTCACAGCCTGCTGGCATGGGGTGTGTCTGGGTGTGTGTGTGTGGCTGCTGGCGGCGTGGCGGGGGCGTGGCGGGGGCGTGGCTTCATACTTGCTGCTTGGCTGACGGAGACGTCATGAAATAAAGAAGTGGAGCTCAGCAGCTTTAAATGTTCCTGCTGACTTCATGCTGTTCCTCAGTAAAGGTTTGGAGTTTGGAGTTTGACGCGTCGGAACAAAGAACTGAAAGTTGAATCAGTCGGTTAAATTCCTGTTTATTGACGTGTCATCAGTCGGTTAAATTCCTGTTTATTGACGTGTCATCAGTCGGTTAAATTCCTGTTTATTGACGCGTCATCAGTCGGTTAAATTCCTGTTTATTGACGTGTCGTCAGTCGGTTAAATTCCTGTTTATTGACGTGTCGTCAGTCGGTTAAATTCCTGTTTATTGACGTGTCATCAGTCGGTTAAATTGGGTAGCACCGTAGCGTCTCTTCACCTTCACTAGAAGTCTGGCTGCTCGTCTCCAAACCTCATCCTTTGCTTTGCTATCAAGGACTTGTGCAGATCTGCTTGTCCTCCGTCTCCTGGGATGTTTTCCTTCTCTTCCTTCCTTCTTCATCCTGCTAGTGAGACCATGAGCTGTGAAACATCTCCTCAAACATTCTGGGTTTAGTTGTATGTTGAGTTGAGGTATTTACAAAATGATTACTCCCGGGGATAAAAGAAATACCAACTGATATTTAAAATATGAGCCTGAGAGGAAGTGAAAAACTAAAAAGCCTAAAATTCTCTGCTTGTTCTGTAAGCATCATTTCAGTTGTTTAAGTGCAATTAATACGCTATTTTAAGTGGTTAAAAACATTAAATCACCAGTTAAGCACATGTCCAGCAGCAAGTGAAGGGAGTGTGGGACTCCACAGCGCCCCCTGCAGGCCGAAGACAAACGTCCAGAGAAATGAAGACGGACAGTTGTTGAGGCCTCAGCATGTCCTGCTTCCAGCTGGAGACCAGACAAGCTTGTTGTGTCTTCCTCCGTCTGTCCAGGAGACCAAACACCTTCATGGTCCATCGTCCCTAAAGAGTCCTGATGCTTCATGTCAGCCAGGGACACTATTACTTTATTACTTTATTACTTTATTACTTCATTACTTCATTACGTCTGCACATGCAGTCAGTAGGAGTAGAGATCTATTACTACTCTACTGTTCTTCACCTCCGTCCCACTGGGAAGAGTTCTCTCCAGTGATGAAGTATTTTCATTCCAATCATTAGTGTCCTTCAGTGGATTTAACCCTTTATAGTCACCAACGTGCCGTTTCAGATCAATACATTGATCAAATGGGTTCATTGATTCTTTAACTTGTTCATGTGCCTTTGGAAGTGATTGAGGTTTATTTCTCCTGGAGGATCGTGGGTTACCTGGTGCTTCTGTGTTTGTACCGGACTGGACTGATGGTTCCTGCTGTGTTAAGGACTAGGTTTAGGCTAGTTTAGGTTAAGGACTAGGTTTGGGTTAGTTTAGGTTAAGGACTAAGTTTAGGTTAAGGACAAAGTTTGGGTTAGTTTAGGTTAAGGACAAAGTTTGGGTTAGTTTAGGTTAAGGACAAAGTTTGGGTTAGTTTAGGTTAAGGACAAAGTTTGGGTTAGTTTAGGTTAAGGACAAAGTTTGGGTTAGTTTAGGTTCAGGACTAAGTTTGGGTTAGTTTAGGTTAAGGACAAAGTTTGGGTTAGTTTAGGTTAAGGACAAAGTTTGGGTTAGTTTAGGTTAAGGACTAAGTTTGGGTTAGTTTAGGTTCAGGACTAAGTTTGGGTTAGTTTAGGTTCAGGACTAAGTTTGGGTTAGTTTAGGTTCAGGACTAAGTTTGGGTTAGTTTAGGTTAAGGACTAAGTTTAGGTTAAGGACAAAGTTTGGGTTAGTTTAGGTTAAGGACAAAGTTTGGGTTAGTTTAGGTTAAGGACAAAGTTTGGGTTAGTTTAGGCTAAGGACAAAGTTTGGGTTAGTTTAGGCTAAGGACAAAGTTTGGGTTAGTTTAGGCTAAGGACAAAGTTTGGGTTAGTTTAGGCTAAGGACAAAGTTTGGGTTAGTTTAGGCTAAGGACAAAGTTTGGGTTAGTTTAGGTTAAGGACAAAGTTTGGGTTAGTTTAGGTTCAGGACTAAGTTTGGGTTAGTTTAGGTTCAGGACTAAGTTTGGGTTAGTTTAGGTTCAGGACTAAGTTTGGGTTAGTTTAGGCTCAGGACTAAGTTTGGGTTAGTTTAGGCTCAGGACTAAGTTTGGGTTAGTTTCGGCTCAGGACTAAGTTTGGGTTAGTTTAGGCTCAGGACTAAGTTTGGGTTAGTTTAGGCTCAGGACTAAGTTTGGGTTAGTTTAGGCTCAGGACTAAGTTTGGGTTAGTTTCGGCTCAGGACTAAGTTTGGGTTAGTTTAGGCTCAGGACTAAGTTTGGGTTAGTTTCGGCTCAGGACTAAGTTTGGGTTAGTTTCGGCTCAGGACTAAGTTTGGGTTAGTTTAGGCTCAGGACTAAGTTTGGGTTAGTTTAGGCTCAGGACTAAGTTTGGGTTAGTTTAGGTTAAGGACAAAGTTTGGGTTAGTTTAGGTTCAGGACTAAGTTTGGGTTAGTTTAGGTTAAGGACAAAGTTTGGGTTAGTTTAGGTTAAGGACAAAGTTTGGGTTAGTTTAGGTTAAGGACTAAGTTTGGGTTAGTTTAGGTTCAGGACTAAGTTTGGGTTAGTTTAGGTTCAGGACTAAGTTTGGGTTAGTTTAGGTTCAGGACTAAGTTTGGGTTAGTTTAGGTTAAGGACTAAGTTTAGGTTAAGGACAAAGTTTGGGTTAGTTTAGGTTAAGGACAAAGTTTGGGTTAGTTTAGGTTAAGGACAAAGTTTGGGTTAGTTTAGGCTAAGGACAAAGTTTGGGTTAGTTTAGGCTAAGGACAAAGTTTGGGTTAGTTTAGGCTAAGGACAAAGTTTGGGTTAGTTTAGGCTAAGGACAAAGTTTGGGTTAGTTTAGGCTAAGGACAAAGTTTGGGTTAGTTTAGGTTAAGGACAAAGTTTGGGTTAGTTTAGGTTCAGGACTAAGTTTGGGTTAGTTTAGGTTCAGGACTAAGTTTGGGTTAGTTTAGGTTCAGGACTAAGTTTGGGTTAGTTTAGGCTCAGGACTAAGTTTGGGTTAGTTTAGGCTCAGGACTAAGTTTGGGTTAGTTTCGGCTCAGGACTAAGTTTGGGTTAGTTTAGGCTCAGGACTAAGTTTGGGTTAGTTTAGGCTCAGGACTAAGTTTGGGTTAGTTTAGGCTCAGGACTAAGTTTGGGTTAGTTTCGGCTCAGGACTAAGTTTGGGTTAGTTTAGGCTCAGGACTAAGTTTGGGTTAGTTTCGGCTCAGGACTAAGTTTGGGTTAGTTTCGGCTCAGGACTAAGTTTGGGTTAGTTTAGGCTCAGGACTAAGTTTGGGTTAGTTTAGGCTCAGGACTAAGTTTGGGTTAGTTTAGGTTAAGGACAAAGTTTGGGTTAGTTTAGGTTCAGGACTAAGTTTGGGTTAGTTTAGGTTAAGGACAAAGTTTGGGTTAGTTTAGGTTAAGGACAAAGTTTGGGTTAGTTTAGGTTAAGGACTAAGTTTGGGTTAGTTTAGGTTCAGGACTAAGTTTGGGTTAGTTTAGGTTCAGGACTAAGTTTGGGTTAGTTTAGGTTCAGGACTAAGTTTGGGTTAGTTTAGGTTAAGGACTAAGTTTAGGTTAAGGACAAAGTTTGGGTTAGTTTAGGTTAAGGACAAAGTTTGGGTTAGTTTAGGTTAAGGACAAAGTTTGGGTTAGTTTAGGCTAAGGACAAAGTTTGGGTTAGTTTAGGCTAAGGACAAAGTTTGGGTTAGTTTAGGCTAAGGACAAAGTTTGGGTTAGTTTAGGCTAAGGACAAAGTTTGGGTTAGTTTAGGCTAAGGACAAAGTTTGGGTTAGTTTAGGTTAAGGACAAAGTTTGGGTTAGTTTAGGTTCAGGACTAAGTTTGGGTTAGTTTAGGTTCAGGACTAAGTTTGGGTTAGTTTAGGTTCAGGACTAAGTTTGGGTTAGTTTAGGCTCAGGACTAAGTTTGGGTTAGTTTAGGCTCAGGACTAAGTTTGGGTTAGTTTCGGCTCAGGACTAAGTTTGGGTTAGTTTAGGCTCAGGACTAAGTTTGGGTTAGTTTAGGCTCAGGACTAAGTTTGGGTTAGTTTAGGCTCAGGACTAAGTTTGGGTTAGTTTCGGCTCAGGACTAAGTTTGGGTTAGTTTAGGCTCAGGACTAAGTTTGGGTTAGTTTCGGCTCAGGACTAAGTTTGGGTTAGTTTCGGCTCAGGACTAAGTTTGGGTTAGTTTAGGCTCAGGACTAAGTTTGGGTTAGTTTAGGCTCAGGACTAAGTTTGGGTTAGTTTCGGCTCAGGACTAAGTTTGGGTTAGTTTAGGCTCAGGACTAAGTTTGGGTTAGTTTAGGCTCAGGACTAAGTTTGGGTTAGTTTAGGCTCAGGACTAAGTTTGGGTTAGTTTCGGCTCAGGACTAAGTTTGGGTTAGTTTCGGCTCAGGACTAAGTTTGGGTTAGTTTAGTGAACTTGCTGAACGTCGTGTTTTGATCTAACGAGCTGTTTTGTGTTTGGTCTGCAGCTGAACAGTGACTCTGCCACGGACGACACGGCGTCCAACCATGTGGAGTCCCTGCAGCCGTCCCAGGACTCGTCCAGCAGCGGCCCGCCCCCCCTGCCCCCCCCGCCCCCCCTCCCTGCCCCGGGCAGCCCCCTCTTGGAGGCCCAGTCAGACAGCAGCAGCAGCCAGCTGCCTGAGGTGCGATCAATCGGGGGCAGAAAATAAAGTGTGGCGCTCGGGTGCTTTCTAGCTCGTCTTTCTGCGTCTCTGCTCTGCTGTGTTTTGTAGTTTGGCCCGGCGGCTCGCTGCCTTGCTTTGGGTTGGGTCAGAGTGCAGGTTCTCTTGTCGTCTGCTTCGGCTGTTTCTGCTGCTTGTACAACCGCTCCTCTTGCTCTGGGCTCTGGTGTGGCTGACGGCAGCTCTTTAGCGCCCCCTTCCTTCCTACTGGTGACGCTTGACCTTGTGATTCTGGGGAAAGTAAATTTCACCTCAGGTCAGCTGTTACTGCTCACCTCCAATGACTCATCAACTGACACTCAACTAAAACCTTTGAGAGGCACAGCAGCTCCTTTGTCTCCAGCGGCGCAGTGAGTATGAGTCCTTCTCCAGATGTGTTCAGGTTCATGAAGAGCCGTCCTTCCGTTCATCGCCATATTAACATCTGTAGTCGTCCTCGTGTCGTCTACCGCTACTGACATGTACCACTTGTACTAACCACGGTGAGTATCTGGACCGGTCCTGCAAGAACCTCCGTATTCAGTCCCATGGTTCTATGTGCAGAACATTTGTGAGCGAAGCTGAAGGCAACTTTGTAGGAAGTCGGTGTTGCTGCTGGTCTCAATGTCACGTCAAGGACATCTCCGCCATCACCGCGGCTCTTAGTGTAATGAGCCCAGATAAAACCGTCAATACTGCAGGAAGGCCACTTGTGAAAGCTTTCTGTAATATCGCCGCCGTCTCTGTGATGTACTGGCCGTCTGCCACCCGCGCATTAGGCTCTACGGGAACAACCACTTCTCTTCATTAAAGGCCTGCTGCATGTGGGATTTACGTCAACGGAGCAAACGTATGCAACGTGAATCTGAACGTAACCAAGGAGCCTCATTTAATGAGCGCTTCTACTTTATTTAGCTGTTTTTGTTGCATCGTGCATCAACCCATTAGGCGTGTGCAGCAACGCAGCGCCGCTCAGAAACCAGCCGTACGTGTGTGCAGGGCGCCGCAGCAGCTTCCAGCTGCTTCCAGCTGCTTCCAGCTGCTCACCGTAAAGACTCTGCTTTGAGTCATGTCGTGGTTGATGTTGGGCTGCAGAGTGTAACTCTGGTTTTTCTGTATTCTCTGCTCGTTAGCTTTTGTTTCTCGGATCCTGAGAGGTCGTCTTCACAATTAGCGGTTAAAGGTTTCTTCTTTTAGCATTGCTAGAACTTTGTGCTCTGGTTCTGGATGTAGAGTCGACTTCTAGCGATACCGGGGTTCGTCTGTTCTCAGTATGAATGAGATCCACTAAGATCCGCTAAGATCCACTAAGATCTGCT
Organism: Blennius ocellaris; assembly: GCF_963422515.1. Taxonomy (NCBI): domain Eukaryota; kingdom Metazoa; phylum Chordata; class Actinopteri; order Blenniiformes; family Blenniidae; genus Blennius; species Blennius ocellaris. The sequence continues at coordinate 29,073,322 of NC_137661.1, read as the reverse complement.
AAGATCCACTAAGATCCGCTAAGATCCACTAAGATCTGCTAAGATCCACTAAGATCTGCTAAGATCCGCTAAGATCCGCTAAGATCCACTAAGATCCGCTAAGATCCACTAAGATCCACTAAGATCCGCTAAGATCTGCTAAGATCCACTAAGATCTGCTAAGATCCGCTAAGATCCACTAAGATCTGCTAAGATCCACTAAGATCCGCCGCCCAGACGCTTCCAATACCTGATAAGTCCACTTTCCTCAGCTGTCCTTCCTCCACAGTGAAACGAAGCGTGTCTCTGTTTGGATGGCAGGACGCCGTGAGCATGACTGCCGGGGACGAGCTGAGCAGCAGTGTGAGCGAGGACACGGGGTTCTGCAGCGCCCCCCCTCTGCCCTCTGACCCTCCAGACCTGTGCTGCCTTCAGGAGCCGCAGGATCCTCCAGAACCCCCGGACCCTCGAGAGGACCTGGACCCGGCCCCCCCTCCCCCGCCCGGCCACAGACACTCCGCCCGGGTTCCTCTGTGAAGACGAGTCCCAGACGGTCCTGCCTCTTGGTCTGCCCACGATCCCGGACCCGGACCCGGACCCCGACAGCACCTGTGGCTCGGTGTGGGAAGAGGATGTGACTCAGGCCCTGAAGGAGCTGGACGAGCGCTGCGAGGAGGAGGAGGCAGACTTCTCCGGCATGTCCAGGTAAGACCTTCAGAGAACCATGAAGGAAGCACAGGTCTCCAGGTTCCAACTACAAATGTGCTTTAAGCTAAATGAAAACAAAACAACGAACCCAGTGAAGATGCACCGAACATGGACAGGAGGCCACATCCTGTCCATGTTCGGTGTCCTGCTTCGTTTCTACAACGAGCAGAGCTGAGACGTCTCTGAATATGAGGACGTCTCTGAATATGAAGACGTCTCTGAATAAGAGGACGTCTCTGAATATGAGGACGTCTCTGAATATGAAGACGTCTCTGAATAAGAGGACGTCTCTGAATAAGAGGACGTCTCTGAATAAGAGGACGTCTCTGAATAAGAGGACGTCTCTGAATATGAAGACGTCTCTGAATAAGAGGACGTCTCTGAATATGAGGACGTCTCTGAATATGAGGACGTCTCTGAATATGAGGACGTCTCTGAATATGAAGACGTCTCTGAATAAGAGGACATCTCTGAATATGAGGACGTCTCTGAATATGAGGACGTCTCTGAATATGAAGACGTCTCTGAATAAGAGGACGTCTCTGAATAAGAGGACGTCTCTGAATATGAGGACGTCTCTGAATATGAGGACGTCTCTGAATATGAAGACGTCTCTGAATAAGAGGACGTCTCTGAATAAGAGGACGTCTCTGCTCTGTTATTGTTGTGGTGTGGAATTAATGTGACGTCTGCTTCTCTATTGACATGGTGGCCTGGAGCTGGCTCCAGGCCACTTCCCCCCTCAAGGTGGCTCCAGGCCACTTCCCCCCTCCCCCCTCAAGGTGGCTCCAGGCCACTTCCCCCCTCAAGGTGGCCCCAGGCCACTTCCCCCCTCAAGGTGGCCCCAGGCCACTTCCCCCCTCAAGGTGGCTCCAGGCCACTTCCCCCCTCAAGGTGGCCCCAGGCCACTTCCCCCCTCAAGGTGGCTCCAGGCCACTTCCCCCCTCAAGGTGGCTCCAGGCCACTTCCCCCCTCAAGGTGGGCCCAGGCCACTTCCCCCCTCAAGGTGGCCCCAGGCCACTTCCCCCCTCAAGGTGGCCCCAGGCCACTTCCCCCTCAAGGTGGCCCCAGGCCACTTCCCCCCTCAAGGTGGGCCCAGGCCACTTCCCCCCTCAAGGTGGGCCCAGGCCACTTCCCCCCTCAAGGTGGCTCCAGGCCACTTCCCCCCTCAAGGTGGAACCAACAT
>NC_137661.1:29031841-29071249 GCF_963422515.1 Blennius ocellaris | reverse complement strand
AAAGTTCGGTTGTGACGTCAGCCAGCACGAGCGGTCATGCTCCGAGAAGCGGTCCAACTCAAGGCCACGCCCTCTCACCAGGCCACGCCCCTCCCACCAGGCTACACAGTTTATTTTCACATTTCAGTAAAGAAACCGCTTTTAACCGTGATGCGTTCGGGTGCATCACGTAAATCAGCACTCCACTGTGAACGGGCTGCGGGGCTCAAACAGTAACGAGGATACTTATTAAATATGGTTAAATATGACTGACTGGCATTAACGAGCTGGAGCACGCAATGCGCAGAAAAACACGTCATTTTATTCTACAGGAGCGCCGAATTTTAATCTGTTGAGTCCGTTTCCTCCGGGGTGGAGGTGAACTCACCTGGAAGTCCAGCCGGCAGCTGCTGGTCTTCATCCTCCAGGCCTGCTGCTCCACCCGGGGCTCCTCCTGCTGCTCCACCCGGGGCTCCTCCTGCTGCTCCACCCGGGGCTCCTCCGTCGCAGCCCCGCCGTCTCCACCGTGTGGGGCTCCTCCACCAGGTAGGACGCCACGTTGCGGTAGGCCATGGGGAGTAGAGCGCCAGGGTGGGGGGAAGCGCACGGCGCTCCGGCGGCCGGCGGCTCCAGGGTCTTCGGCCCCAGGCTGCACTGCACCGACACGTCCCTCCTCGGGCTCACCTGCACCGCCGCGTCCCGGGACCGGGTTCTGGGGGTCAGGGTCAGCTGGATCTGGGCCAGGATGGAGGTCAGGGCCGCGTACTGCTGGTCTCTGAGAGCCTCCCCGGGTCTCCGCAGAGGGGGGGCCCGGTCCGCTGGGTCCAGCCCTCATCTTCGCCCAGGGGGTCTCGAACACGAGGCGGTGGTCAAAATCCATTTCTGTTCATCCTGCACGGCGGCTGGAGGGCCGGACCTTTATCTGTCCTGATTGGCTTCATGGGGGCAGCTGTGGGTGGAGCTGCAGCTGGAGGAGAGGTGGAGGTGCACCTCCAGGTCACAAAACCACAGTTGGAACAAGGACCCCCCCCCCCCCCGGGGTGAGCAGAACCGCGTGAAGGAGACAAGGAGCTGCTGGAGGTCAAACAACCAGGGAATCTTCACGTTCATCTTCTGATTCTTTATTTGGTGCAAAGCTTTGAACATCAAACAGTTTGAAATGTTCTGCTGCTGGAGAACCAACAATACTACGAGAACACAATACTCCTTTAAACAAGTATTTAATGTCTGGTAATCACATTACACTGGGTGATCAGGGGGGGGGGGGAGAGAGAGAGAGAGAGAGAGAGAGAGAGAGAGAGAGAGAGAGAGAGAGGAGAGAGAGAGAGAGAGAGAGAGAGATGAGAGAGAGAGAGAGAGAGAGAGAGAGAGAGAGAGAGAGAGAGAGAGAGAGAGAGAGAGAGAGGAGAGAGAGAGGAGGAGAGAGAGAGAGAGAGAAGGAGAGAGGAGAAGAGAGAAGAGAGAGGAGAGAGAGACGAGACTTGATGCTTCAATGTTTTATTTGAAATGTGACTTTACACTGGGGAACCAAATATGTTTGTGGATATAAAAAAAAGTTCAATAACAAAAGTCACACAAAAGGTGTGCGGTACATGTTTCCTTCCTGCTGAATGTGAACTTTCCAGAGGCGACGCTCTGATCAATAAATACTTTCATTTACAGAACGAGGAATTAGTTATAAATAGGAAGGAGCATATTATTTCTTTGTAAGCAAGATTATAGGTCAAAAACACAAAGAAAACAAAGAAAGCAGCATAAACCCACAGAGCACAGCCAGAAAATGATATTGGCAAAGTCACAACTTGGCACAAATGATAAGCAAAGAAAAACACCCGGTTGAAACTCAAGTGAAAAGGTGAAATTATAGGCACTAGTTGATGGAGCAGCCAGGAGTTTGTCACTGGTCTGATTCCTGCTCAGAGCACCAGAGGTAAAACCAGCAACGTTCTCTTCTTCTTCTCTTTCTTTCTGACAGAATCAGTGACTGAACCACAACAGGCTCTTTGTTTTACCGTCTGAAGTTCCAGACGGTTCCTTTGTCACGTGACTCCAGACTCCTGCTTTTTTAAGCAATAAATCAAAGCACTTTAATGGAAAAACAACAACTTGGCAAACTGGGACGAGTCAGGAGGAGTCGGTAGCAGTTGTTAGGAGTCGGTAGCATTTGTTAGAGTCGGTAGCAGTCGGTACGAGTCGGTAGCAGTCGGGAGGAGTCGTTAGGAGTTGGGAGGAGTCGGTACGAGTCGGGAGGAGTCGGTAGCAGTCGGTCCGAGTCGGGACGAGTCGGTAGCAGTCGGGAGAGTCGGTAGCAGTCGGTAGCAGTCGGGACGAGTCGGTAGCAGTCGGGACGAGTCGGTAGCAGTCAGGACGAGTCGGTAGCAGTCAGGACGAGTCGGTAGCAGTCGGGACGAGTCGGGACGAGTCGGGATGAAGGCTTTTAGAGCTGCAGCTTCCTTTCAGAACTCGGGGATAAAAATGCTTTGGAGCTTTAGTTCAGGTTGAAACAGTCAAACTGAAACGGTGCAACAAATACTGATGAGGATGTTTGGACATAGGCTTTTAATCTTCTGAATAAATAATTTCTCAAACAAACTTGTGCATACATTCTGGCTGATTCTACGAGGAGCCAGGCTGCTGTCGTCACGGCAACGAGACGCCAACATTTCATTGACGGTACGATTCACCTGCCGAACGTAAAGAAAGAAACTGCAGAAACATTTCAACCTGAGGAGGCGGATGGTGGACAAGGAGCGTCTCGGTGAGACAGGTGAGCAGGAGGCGTGTCCTCTGCTTCTTTGGCCTGGGACACCTGCACTACATGCCAGCGAGGACACCGTCCCCCACCGCGAGGATACCGTCCCCCACTGCGAGGACACCGTCTCCACCGCGAGGACACCGTCCCCACCGTGAGGACACCGTCCCCACCGCAAGGACACCGTCCCCACCACGAGGACACCATCCCCACCGGGAGGACACCGTCCCCCACCACGAGGACAGCGTCCTCCAGGTCTGTCCCACTTGACTTGGAGAGTTGTGGACCGTCTCTGGTAGAAGTGGTCTGAGGAGGTAAAGTGCCATGTGGTGGTCTGGAGCCGTGGTGTGACTGGGGGGCCCCCTGCTGGCCAGCCTCAGTAACAACCTTCTCTCCAGTTGTCTCCTGTCCCACTGTAGGTCCGAGGACCAGGAAGAGACCTGAGGACAGACACCAGAACAAAACCAGTGGTCTAGTGGCGGTCAGCTTGTCTTAAAGACGGTCAGTCTGTTCTTGACGTACCTGCGCACCGGTTTGGGCCAGTTTGCTGCGAGGCAGAGGGATGGCTCCGCCCCGCCCCCGCCCCCCCGCCAGCAGCACTGGGGCGGGGCAGGCCGCTGCGGGGGGGGGCCAGGGACCGGGTCGGGGTGGACGTGCCGAAGTGGGGGTGGACGTGGCCTTGACGGGCTGCCTCAGGGCCAGAGGGGACGGGGTGGCGGGGGTCCGCAGCTTACTGGGAGACGGGACTGAGGACAGGCAGAGCAGGGGGACGTCAGTGTTTGTCCTACAATGATGATGAAGATGAAGATGATGATGATGTCCACACGCTAACAGACTAAAGCCACAGGAACAGTTGAGTTTGAACAAAGTTCAAACCAACAAGTTCTTCACAATCAAACTGAGCATCTATGAATGTAGGAAACAATGAGGTGAAGAGACACAGCTGATACTCAAGGACACCAGCGGCACGACACCAACACAACCACAGTGAGGGGGCGGAGCCTCCGTGAAGAGGCGGAGCCTCCGTGAATACTCACTGAAATCCCCTTCGTCTCCAAAGCAACAGGACAGTGGGACTAGACGAGGACGAGACAAAACAAACAGTCCTTCATTCAACACCTCAGCCTTCATGTGGACACTTCTCTACAACAGGGCCCTGCTGATAATGCTGATAATGCTGATAATGCTGACAGTGCTGACAGTGCTGCTAATGCTGACAGTGCTGATAATGCTGACAGTGCTGCATAATGCTGACAGTGCTGCTAATGCTGACAGTGCTGCTAATGCTGAGGCTACATCATGTGTAGACGTCCTGACAGTTCGTCGTATCAAATCAAACGTCCACTGCGACTGGAGTTTGTTTGGTCTTTCGCAATAAACACTTTTTTTTACTGATATTACTCATTTATTGATCTATTTTCTCTTCCTCTTTTGGTCATTCTTTTCTTTTTCGTTCTTTTGCTGGTTGATACTTCCTGGCCTTGGATGGACGGCTCATGTTGGAGTGAAAGAGAGGAAGAGGGAGAGGAAGTCCACTGTGAGGCTGAATGGCTGGAGGACAGTGAGACACGTCCCTCTGGACTAACGTCCCTGCAGATCCTCCTTTTGCCGCACTAAGAAAGCAGCAGCCTCGCCACCGCACAACAACAACAACAACAACAACAACAACAACAACAACAAGCACAGTGAACACTTGTGCTGCCAGTGCATTTCTCCATATTGGCCTTCTGATCAACACCCTGTCCTGTGACCCGTCACCAGTCCTGGAGTCCAGGACTCCTGGAGTCCAGGACTCCTGGACTCAGTAAGGTAAAGACCGAGCAGTGAGAGACCAGGGTCTCGGCCTCGGGCCGGGTCGGGGTCAGACCGTTACCTCGCAGGGCTGTGGGGCTCTGCAGGCGCTGTTTGGGTTTCGGGGAGGAGGAGAGAGACGGGGTGGAGGAGGTGGAGGAGGGAGATGGGGTGGAGGAGGTGGAGGAGGTAGACGGGGTGGAGGAGGGAGACGGGGTGGAGGAGGGAGACGGGGTGGAGGAGGGAGACGGGGTGGAGGAGGGAGACAGGGTGGAGGAGGGAGACGGGGTGGAGGAGGTGGAGGAGGGAGACGGGGTGCAGGGGGGAGACGGGGTGGAGGAAGGAGACGGGGTGGAGGAGGGAGACAGGGTGGAGGAGGGAGATGGGGTGGAGGAGGTGGAGGAGGTAGACGGGGTGGAGGAGGTGGAGGAGGGAGACGGGGTGGAGGAGGGAGACGGGGTGGAGGAGGTGGAGGAGGTAGACGGGGTGGAGGAGGGAGACAGGGTGGAGGAGGGAGACGGGGTGGAGGAGGTGGAGGAGGGAGACGGGGTGCAGGGGGGAGACGGGGTGGAGGAGGTGGAGGAGGGAGACGGGGTGGAGGAGGGAGACAGGGTGGAGGAGGGAGACGGGGTGGAGGAGGTGGAGGAGGGAGACGGGGTGCAGGGGGGAGACGGGGTGGAGGAGGTGGAGGAGGTAGACGGGGTGGAGGAGGGAGACAGGGTGGAGGAGGGAGACGGGGTGGAGGAGGGAGACAGGGTGGAGGAGGGAGACGGGGTGGAGGAGGTGGAGGAGGGAGACGGGGTGCAGGGGGGAGACGGGGTGGAGGAGGTGGAGGAGGTAGACGGGGTGGAGGAGGGAGACGGGGTGGAGGAGGGAGACGGGGTGGAGGAGGGAGACAGGGTGGAGGATCTCGGGAGCTGAGCTGCTGCTGGAAAACAGGGACAAGTCAGATTGATTTTCTCCGGGGAGTCTCAGGACCTTCAGCCTGTAGGGACTCTGCAGGCCACCAGGGGGCTCTTTAGGCCACCAGGGGGCTCTGCAGGCCACCAGGGGGCTCTGCAGGCCAAGGTCCTGATGCAGCCGGGGTCAAGTGAAGGAGCAAAGGTTCAACGCCACCATCAGGTTGTCACAGCCAGTGCACCAGCATCAGAGACCAGAAGGACATGCTTCCCAGTGGGGATTCCCAGTGGGGAGTCCCAGTGGGGAGTCCCAGTGGGGAGTCCCAGTGGGGATTCCCAGTGGGGAGTCCCAGTGGGGAGTCCCAGTGGGGGGTCCCAGTGGGGATTCCCAGTGGGGAGTCCCAGTGGGGGGTCCCAGTGGGGAGTCCCAGTGGGGGGTCCCAGCCGTGGAGCCGTGAGACGAGCCTCGCAGCCAAAACTCTCCCCCTTCAGTCACACCAGAGCAAAGACTGGCCTGCTCGCTGGATTCCTCCTGTCACTACCAAGGTGTGCTACAGGTGAACTACCTTTAACCTTTAACCTTTAACCTTTAACCTTTAACCCCACTATCTGCTCTCTGTCACACAGAGGGATTACCAGGAACAAATCTATCACCTCCATCTCCTTTTACAGGATTACATCAACTGGATAGAGATTCCTTGCAGAGGTAAGGTTCCTGAGAAGCGTTAGTGTGGCAGTGCTTCATGACTTCTTTAAGTCACAGCTGCGCCGAGAGCAAGGCAGGTAGGGTGAGTGAAGAAAAGACGGAGAGGACGGCCAGAGGGACGGAGAGGACGGCCAGAGGGACAGAGGGACGGAGAGGACGGCCAGAGGGGACGGAGAGGACGGCCAGAGGGACGGAGAGGACGGCCAGAGGGACAGAGGGACGGAGAGGACGGCCAGAGGGACGGAGAGGACAGCCAGAGGGACGGAGAGGACGGCCAGAGGGACAGAGAGGACGGACGGACGTCTTCCTGAATGTACACACTAAAGGGTCATGAGATGAAAGCAGCTGCTGCCGGTGCTTTAACAATGAACTTGACGAAGTGACGCACACTTCCACCGCCTGTGTGTAGAGGTGTTGTGTAGAGGTGTTGTGTAGAGGTGTAGTGTAGAAGTGTTGTGTAGAGGTGTAGTGTAGAGGTGTAGTGTAGAGGTGTTGTGTAGAGGTGTAGTGTAGAGGTGTAGTGTAGAGGTGTTGTGTAGAGGTGTAGTGTAGAGGTGTAGTGTAGAGGTGTTGTGTAGAGGTGTTGTGTAGAGGTGTTGTGTAGAGATGTTGTGTAGAAGTGTTGTGTAGAAGTGTTGTGTAGAAGTGTAGTGTAGAGGTGTAGTGTAGAGGTGTAGTGTAGAGGTGTTGTGTAGCGGTGTAGTGTAGAGGTGTTGTGTAGAAGTGTTGTGTAGAGGTGTTGTGTAGAAGTGTAGTGTAGAGGTGTTGTGTAGAGGTGTAGTGTAGAAGTGTAGTGTAGAAGTGTAGTGTAGAGGTGTAGTGTAGAGGTGTAGTGTAGAAGTGTTGTGTAGAAGTGTTGTGTAGAGGTGTTGTGTAGAGGTGTTGTGTAGAGGTGTAGTGTAGAGGTGTTGTGTAGAGGTGTAGTGTAGAGGTGTAGTGTAGAAGTGTAGTGTAGAGGTGTTGTGTAGAGGTGTAGTGTAGAAGTGTAGTGTAGAGGTGTAGTGTAGAAGTGTAGTGTAGAGGTGTTGTGTAGAGGTGTAGTGTAGAAGTGTAGTGTAGAAGTGTAGTGTAGAGGTGTAGTGTAGAAGTGTAGTGTAGAGGTGTTGTGTAGAGGTGTAGTGTAGAAGTGTAGTGTAGAGGTGTTGTGTAGAGGTGTAGTGTAGAGGTGTAGTGTAGAAGTGTAGTGTAGAGGTGTAGTGTAGAAGTGTAGTGTAGAGGTGTTGTGTAGAGGTGTAGTGTAGAGGTGTAGAGGTGTAGTGTAGAGGTGTAGAGGTGTAGTGTAGAAGTGTAGTGTAGAGGTGTAGTGTAGAGGTGTAGTGTAGAGGTGTAGAGGTGTAGAGGTGTAGAGGTGAGGAGCAGCACTCACTGGCAGACTGGCCCTGGTGCCGGGGGGATCCACCGTTGGGCACTTGCAGGTTGGACTCGCAGCTCCGGCTGTTCTTGACGGGTTCTGCTGCCTGACTTACCGCCGCCACCGAGGAGCGAGTGAGGTTGGGGAGGCTGCGGCGCAGCTTTTCTGCAATGCATTGTGGAGAGGAAGATCAGCTTCAACTACATCATATGAATGACACAGCAGGGCCGCCCCCTACCTTCGCTCTTCACCACGGTGGTCTGCAGGTCGTGGCCGTGGCCCTGCAGCGAGTGTCGCGGCTGCTGCAGGCGGCTGATGATGGGCTGAGGCGAGGCGCGGCTGTGGCTGTAGTCGATGGAGCGAGCGGGGGAGCGGGAGCGAGGAGAGTTCCTCGGCGAGGCTCGAGGCGAGTGGCGAGGCGACGGGCTGAAGCGGCTGGAAGGCAGGTGGAAGGCCGGGTGCACCGCCTCCTCCTCGTCCTCCAGACTGTGTGCGTCCAGCTCCTGGTCGCTGAAGGTGCTGCGGCGCAGCGAGTGGCAGGAGGAACCCGAGCTGCGTCTGGACGCCGTCGCTGCGTACTCCTGCCGCAGACCTGTCAAACACACGCTTGTTTCAGGAAACCGTTTGCTTCTGGTCACAGTGGAGAAGACTGACGGGCCGCCGTACTCTCTTCCTGCATGCGAGCCAGGATCTGCACGTCAGTGACGTCGTTGAGTTTGTAGGTGGTGGAAGAGCCGACGGAGTCCTCGTCCATCTCCGAGGTGCTGAGCTCGCTGTCCACCGACGACTGTGGACTGACGGCAGGAGGATTCCTCTCCGCTGCGGCGTTCCTCTGGTGTGCTGTGGACACCAGAACCAGGTGGTGACCGACCGGACACATTGTGCAGCCCGGGCTGAGCGAGCAGAGCGGCGTACCTGCGTTACCGGGCATCAGCTGCTGTCTGACCACGGGCCCCCTGCTGGGGGTGGAGGAGGGCGAGTTGAAGCCGCTGCTGTACGGGCTGTTGGCTGCGTTTGTGCTGTACGGGCTTCCATAGCTCTGCTGATTGTAAGGACTTCCATAGAAGCTCCTTCGCTTGTTTGCTGCAGAAGCAACAACAGTTGAAACATTAGCCCACGCAACATGTGACTTGGTAGTTTGATGATCTGCTTTGCTCCTTTACGTTCTAAAAGACCTGGTTCTAGCTCCAGCTATATGAAGTCCAAGGTGAAGGCAGTTTGAAGTGGATGAGAAGGATGGACACAAAACCTTCATTGTGTAGCACCTAAAGCCTGCCGACGTGTCACAGTGTCTGATGCTGGTCTGCAGGACAGAGGTCAGCAGTGTCTGGTCAGAGTCTCACTGTGTGGACAGTCTGGCCCAGTCTCTTGTGCCGTATGCTGATGGAGAGTTCCTACATTATTATCTAAGAGACTCGTGGAACAATACAAGCATTCAGTGCATGTGAGCAGCGCACAATGACCTTGTCTGTGGACAGCAGCAGTGGAGACTCTCTGGTCTCCGTTCAGACCCTGCAGTGGTCAGTGGAACGTCGGCTTTTCAATGTTCTGCTGCTACATCTGCTCTACTTGTTCCCTTTTCCTCCTCAACCATCATGTTCCCTCTGCTGGGACCAGTTGCTGAGAAACACTGTTCACACTTGTATTTCCTGGAAGGACACTTGGGTCAATAACAGAATGAGTCAGAAAGAAACAGCTGCTTGTTCAGTCTGACTGGATTCTTAGCGAGAGAAAGATCAGGTCCACATGAAGCCTGAACAAAGTGATCAGATTGCCTCAAAGGCTACAAGAAATCTTCTAGTTTGCTAAATGAATTAATCCCACAATGCTTTGCATCCTGACGTTGGCCATTAGTGACGTCCACACATGATTCAACGTCAGCTGTCTCCGGGTGTCCACCACTATGGACGGTGGCTTCTTTTGGACATGAAACAACAAACTTAAGGCCTGTTGGGCCTTTCAACTATGTCAAAGTGTTTAGGAATATTCAGGAGCGCCGTTCTTCCTGCCATGCTAGATTTCTCCACACACCAGGTGGAGCATCAGACTGTGAAGCTCAGAACTCTGGAGGCAGTCTGGGACTGTGGTCGGGTTGTAAACCGGGTCAGGGCTCCTGGTTCCATCCAGTGCCAAGTTTCACCAGGAAGAAGTGTGTCCATGACTTGTTTTAACTGGACTGATGACAAATGAGAGTTGATGGTTCATGTAACTGCAGCTGGAGATTCTGGAGTTTCAGGCTGTTGGAGGCATAAAGGGAGGCACCGCCTGCAGTCAGGCAGCATCAGGAAACAACGCAGGGCTACGGTACAAACAGGAATTATTGCTGTGTTGGTGTGTGCTATGGAGCAACGCTATCGCAGCCACTGTCCACAAAACCTTCCTGCACCGGCTCAGAGCAGAACAACCACTTCCCTCACAACAGCGACTCTTCCAGCACTTTGTGAGGCGAAAGACACAGATCTGCAGGGATCTGCAGGGATCTGCAGGGATCTGCAGGGATCTGCAGCACAGGGACCTACAGAAATAGAGCGTCCTGAAATCTCAATGTGCTGAATCCAGAAAAGAGTCCAAGGAAGCGGAGTTACGGATTATTTCCTCTGTGAACGATAGCTGGTCCAGGGTTTCCAGAGCCCCCCCCAAAAGAAAACCCCTGCAGGAGGTCATGCACCTCAGACTGCTGGAGGCTTGCTGGGCTTCAGAGTTCAAGGAGGAAATGGAAGCTTGAGGGTCCAGAAGTTAAATCAAGAAGCAAGTTAAAACAGCTGCAGGGAACATGCACTTTCACAAAAGAGCAAACAAAGACACTTTTGTAAAGGAGAGAATAAAGAAGAAAGGATGAACCAGACATGCAAAGAGGAGGAGGAGGAGTGACGGTATGGAGGTGGACCAGCAGTCAGAACTGTTGGGGGGGGGGGGGGGGGGGGGGGTCCATGTGACTGTTCAGGCCTCACGTCCTGCAGGGCCGGACCGACACTGTGGAGTCACTGCAGTCCAGCAAGGAGCTGCCGGGCTCCTCCTCCTCCCTCCTCCCTCCTCCCTCCTCCTCCTCCTCCCTCCTCCTCCTCCTCCTCCCTCCTCCCTCCTCCTCCCCCTCCTCCCTCCTCCCTCCTCCCTCCTCCCTCCTCCCTCCTCCCTCCTCCCTCCTCCTCCTCCTCCTCCTCCTCCTCCTCCTCCTGTTATGTAACTCAGACACGTCATCTCGGGATGGGACTTTCTGAGGGTGTGATTACTGAAGTCACTCCTCAGGGATACAGTATGAGGCAACAGTTAAAGCATGTGATCGTATTCTCTGGAATCAACATGATGTTTTCACACACAAACACTTTTCCTGTTGCTTTCTGCTCAATAAGAACATTTCAGTCAAGGTTGCTGAGATCTGGAGGTATTTCTCTCACAAACAAACACTTATATACTCCTTTATCTCAGATGAAAACATTAGTCCCTGTTTTATCCCTCTTCAAAACAAGGACAATAATGGTTGTTTCTTGGTACTACCATGTCTTTTTTCATCTTGTACCACTGAGTGTTTGCACTATGGTGCTGAATGCCGTCAGTCTTCAGATAATCTAATTAACTCATGATGGCGTCTCAGTTCTAAACATGTCATTTAGGTTTCAATCCTGTAGCAGCTGGAATAAATGAGCGGAGAGTCACCTGCTTGTTGCTGAGAGTAAATATTGTCATTTCAATGCATATTTTCAGGTTAGTTTTAAAATATCCTGTCTATGTTTAGTCTCCTTCACCCTTTGAATACACAACATAGCACAACAACACAACAAAATATCTCCACCTTGCACTGCAGGATGAGGCTGGGTGTGACAGACGGAGACTTTCACCGTTTCACTATTTAGCAAAATGATGGAAATATTTCTAATAAACCTTCTGGACTTCAGCATGTGTCCGTCTTGTTGTCAGAACGTAGAGGTATGACGTCCAGAGGACTCCAACATGACTGAGCAGTGAAGTGAGGCTGGATGTCAGGAGACTTTCAGGCCCAACAGGTTGATGGTTCCCTTCTTCCACACCTTTATTGATGACATCAGCACTAACCGGCACAATTCCTGAAACACAACCAGTCAGCTGCGCCTGGGACGGCGTCCTTCGTTTGCCAGGGTTCAATTTCACCTGGTCCAGGTTCTGTTCTGATCCTCCCCCAGCGGGTCTCTTCAGTAGGGGGGGGGGGGGGCTGTGGCCTGTTGCTCAACATGAGCCAGCGGTCACATGGACATACCAAATGGAAGGAGCCGGGCTCAGTTTAGCCGCGGGAGGCCGGCCTCTCACAGGACGACTAAAATTAGTGGAGCCAAAAGCAAAGAAAACAGACTAGAGCAGATCAGAGCTCCAACACGGGGAAGATCAAAGCTGTGTGCCTTCAGCAGTATAGAGAGCTTTAAAACACCATCCCATAATCATCACTCTGTTCCAAAGCCGGCCTTTATGGATCAATAGGAATTCTATATCAAAGAACTTTTAGAAAGTGTAGAACCAGTGAACGTGTGAGGAGTTCATGTTGCTTTATCGGACCAGAGGAGGTGAAACATTCTGGAGTGAAAGTCAACGTTTTAGTAGCTCCAACAACCTGGACAGTACATTTCCTGTCTCGACGGTGTTCCAGCTATATGGAGGTGATTAATACAAAAGACAACACATTGTTGTTTACCCAACATGGTGAGGTCCAGCCGGTGGATGAGGGAGCGCTTGGCCGACTCCATGTCGGGGCTGGGGTTGTCCAGCGCCTGGCGGCACCACACCATGGGGTTCTGGGCCTTCTGCAGAGGACTGTCCAGCTTGGCCTCGTACAACCTGGACACATGGGGGAATCACGTCACGCCCTGCTCACACCGACACTTCCTGTCCAGCAGCAGGAAGTGACTGAAAGACAAGGAAGATAGAAGACGGCAGAAGACTTCTCCAGGGCCAGCAGAGCTCTAGATCCCCCTGATGCTACTGGTCTGGATTACAGGGGTCTGTGGCAGGAGCTGGCAGGAGCTGGGCCCTGTGGGGGGTCTAGATATATCTCATCTAGAGGCCAGACCAACCGCCAGGGAGGAATGAGAGTAATGAGAGTAATGAGACGGCTCCGTTGGACATGAGTGAACAATGTCTGAAGAGCAGGTGATGTTCAGGGTCCGAGATGACGAAGACAAACTGCAGCAGGCGACCGAGGAGGGACTGGTTGATCTGCGAGTGAGGACCACGGTTGGCTGAAGACAATCCTGACTAGACATCAGAAAGAACAACCATGTTCTTATTTGAGACTGTTTAGTACGTCCACACAGAACGAAGCAGCCATCATTCAGGACGGGTAGAGCTACGACCCACTGCGGCATTATTCAGCAGAAACTCTAACTATTCCTTCACTGTGGGACACATAGGCTGGGACACATAGACTGGGACACATAGACTGGGACACATAGGCTGGGACACATAGGCTGGGACACATAGGCTGGGACACATAGGCTGGGGCAGATAGGCTGGGACACATAGGCTGGGACACATAGGCTGGGACACATAGGCTGGGACACATAGACTGGGGCAGATAGGCTGGGACAGATAGACTGGGACACATAGGCTGGGACACATAGGCTGGGGCAGATAGGCTGGGGCACATAGGCTGGGACACATAGACTGGGACACATAGACTGGGGCAGATAGGCTGGGGCAGATAGGCTGGGGCACATAGGCTGGGGCACATAGGCTGGGGCACATAGGCTGGGGCACATAGGCTGGGGCAGATAGGCTGGGGCAGATAGGCTGGGACAGATAGGCTGGGACAGATAGGCTGGGGCAGATAGGCTGGGACAGATAGGCTGGGGCAGATAGGCTGGGGCAGATAGGCTGGGGCAGATAGGCTGGGGCAGATAGGCTGGGACAGATAGGCTGGGACAGATAGGCTGGGGCAGATAGGCTGGGGCAGATAGGCTGGGGCAGATAGGCTGGGGCAGATAGGCTGGGACACATAGGCTGGGACACATAGGCTGGGACACATAGGCTGGGACACATAGGCTGGGACAGACAGAAGGGCTCATTTCTTTCAGGAAGAATACCATTATGTCCAGTCAGAACTGATGTCTCACTATACGAAGTGTCTTTTAGTGGTGGCAGAGCTGATGCAGTCTTGTTGGAGACGTTGGATCACGTCACTCAAGAAAAAACCTTGACCTGACAAATCAAGGTCACACTTCAGAGTTTGAGAGAAGTTCTATGTCTGTCCAGAAAACACTCATCAGAGACTCAGCGGGTCCCAACAGTCCACGTGGTTCCTTTCTATCACAATAAAAGACGTTATTTGTGATCCCTGCGAATGAGATTCTCGTGATGAGCTCTACGGCGGCGTGGCGGCTTTTAGCGCCGCGCGATGAGACGACTGGCCGACTTCACATCTCGTCTGTGGCGTGGTGCTGCTGACGACTGTCACGTATCACTGTGCTGGAGGGACTTCTGAGGAGCTACACCCTAGCTACACCACAGCTACACCCTAGCTACACCACAGCTACACCCTAGCTACACCACAGCTACACCCTAGCTACACCACAGCTACACCAGAGTTACACTATAGCTACACCACAGCTACACCCTAGCTACACCACAGCTACACCACAGCTACACCAGAGTTACACTATAGCTACACCACAGCTACACCCTAGCTACACTATAGCTACACCATAGCTACACCCTAGCTACACCAGAGTTACACTATAGCTACACCACAGCTACACCAGAGTTACACTATAGCTACACCACAGCTACACCAGAGTTACACTATAGCTACACCACAGCTACACTATAGCTACACCACAGCTACACCAGAGTTACACTATAGCTACACCACAGCTACACCCTAGCTACACCACAGCTACACTATAGCTACACCACAGCTACACCAGAGTTACACTATAGCTACACCCTAGCTACACCACAGCTACACCAGAGTTACACTATAGCTACACCACAGCTACACCCTAGCTACACCACAGCTACACTATAGCTACACCACAGCTACACCAGAGTTACACTATAGCTACACCCTAGCTACACCACAGCTACACTATAGCTACACCCTAGCTACACCACAGCTACACCAGAGTTACACTATAGCTACACCACAGCTACACCCTAGCTACACCACAGCTACGCTATAGCTACACCACAGCTACACCAGAGTTACACTATAGCTACACCACAGCTACACCCTAGCTACACCACAGCTACACTATAGCTACACCACAGCTACACCAGAGTTACACTATAGCTACACCCTAGCTACACCACAGTTACACTATAGCTACACCACAGCTACACCAGAGTTACACCAGAGTTACACTATAGCTACACCACAGCTACACCACAGTTACACCCTAGCTACACCACAGTTACACTATAGCTACACCACAGTTACACCCTAGCTACACCACAGTTACACTATAGCTACACCCTAGTTACACCAGAGTTACACCAGAGCTACACCACAGCTACACCAGAGTTACACCAGAGCTACGCCACAGCTACACCAGAGCTACACTATAGCTACACCCTAGCTACACCAGAGCTACACCCTAGCTACACCAGAGTTACACTATAGCTACACCTTAGCTACACTATAGCTACACCACAGCTACACCCTAGCTACGCCACAGCTACACCATAGCTACACCCTAGCTACACCACAGCTACACTATAGCTACACCCTAGCTACACCAGAGCTATACCACAGCTACACCCTAGCTACACCATAGCTATACTATAGCTACACCCTAGCTACACCAGAGCTACACTATAGCTACACCAGAGCTACACCAGAGCTACACCATAGCTACACCGCAGCTACACCCTAGCTACACCAGAGTTACACTATAGCTACACCACAGTTACACCCTAGCTACACCATAGCTACACCACAGCTACACCCTAGCTACACCACAGCTACACCCTAGCTACACCATAGCTATACTATAGCTACACCCTAGCTACACCAGAGCTACACTATAGCTACACCAGAGCTACACCGCAGCTACACCATAGCTACACCGCAGCTACACCCTAGCTACACTATAGCTACACCCTAGCTACACCAGAGTTACACTATAGCTACACCACAGCTACACCCTAGCTACACCACAGCTACACCCTAGCTACACCACAGCTACACCACAGCTACACCAGAGTTACACTATAGCTACACCACAGCTACACCCTAGCTACACCACAGCTACACCAGAGTTACACTATAGCTACACCACAGCTACACCCTAGCTACACCACAGCTACACCACAGCTACACCAGAGTTACACTATAGCTACACCACAGCTACACCCTAGCTACACTATAGCTACACCATAGCTACACCCTAGCTACACCAGAGTTACACTATAGCTACACCACAGCTACACCAGAGTTACACTATAGCTACACCACAGCTACACCAGAGTTACACTATAGCTACACCACAGCTACACTATAGCTACACCACAGCTACACCAGAGTTACACTATAGCTACACCACAGCTACACCCTAGCTACACCACAGCTACACTATAGCTACACCACAGCTACACCAGAGTTACACTATAGCTACACCCTAGCTACACCACAGCTACACCAGAGTTACACTATAGCTACACCACAGCTACACCCTAGCTACACCACAGCTACACTATAGCTACACCACAGCTACACCAGAGTTACACTATAGCTACACCCTAGCTACACCACAGCTACACTATAGCTACACCCTAGCTACACCACAGCTACACCAGAGTTACACAATAGCTACACCACAGCTACACCCTAGCTACACCACAGCTACGCTATAGCTACACCACAGCTACACCAGAGTTACACTATAGCTACACCACAGCTACACCCTAGCTACACCACAGCTACACTATAGCTACACCACAGCTACACCAGAGTTACACTATAGCTACACCCTAGCTACACCACAGTTACACTATAGCTACACCACAGCTACACCAGAGTTACACCAGAGTTACACTATAGCTACACCACAGCTACACCACAGTTACACCCTAGCTACACCACAGTTACACTATAGCTACACCACAGTTACACCCTAGCTACACCACAGTTACACTATAGCTACACCCTAGTTACACCAGAGTTACACCAGAGCTACACCACAGCTACACCAGAGTTACACCAGAGCTACGCCACAGCTACACCAGAGCTACACTATAGCTACACCCTAGCTACACCAGAGCTACACCCTAGCTACACCAGAGTTACACTATAGCTACACCACAGCTACACCTTAGCTACACTATAGCTACACCACAGCTACACCCTAGCTACGCCACAGCTACACCATAGCTACACCCTAGCTACACCACAGCTACACTATAGCTACACCCTAGCTACACCAGAGCTATACCACAGCTACACCCTAGCTACACCATAGCTATACTATAGCTACACCCTAGCTACACCAGAGCTACACTATAGCTACACCAGAGCTACACCGCAGCTACACCATAGCTACACCGCAGCTACACCCTAGCTACACTATAGCTACACCAGAGTTACACTATAGCTACACCACAGTTACACCCTAGCTACACCACAGCTACACCACAGCTACACCCTAGCTACACCATAGCTATACTATAGCTACACCCTAGCTACACCAGAGCTACACTATAGCTACACCAGAGCTACACCGCAGCTACACCATAGCTACACCGCAGCTACACCCTAGCTACACTATAGCTACACCCTAGCTACACCAGAGTTACACTATAGCTACACCACAGCTACACCCTAGCTACACTATAGCTACACCATAGCTACACCCTAGCTACACCATAGCTGCACCACAGCTACACCACAGCTACACCAGAGCTATACCACAGCTACACCCTAGCTACACCGCAGCTACACCACAGCTACACTATAGCTACACTCTAGCTACACCCTAGCTACACCACAGCTACACTATAGCTACACTATAGCTACACCATAGCTACACTCTAGCTACACCAGAGCTACACCATAGCTACACTATAGCTACACCATAGCTACACCAGAGCTACACCCTAGCTACACCAGAGCTACACCCTAGCTACACCGCAGCTACAGCAGAATGATGTGATTGCAGTGTATTTTAGTTCTATAGAACCGGTCCCACACTAGATCCGTTACATCAGCACCACCAGGTTGAACACGACGGAGGAACCTGAAGTGGAGCTTTTCTCCAGCAGTATTTTAACACACGAGATGGTGAGACGGGAATCGTCCTGCCAACCTCAGAACACAGCCTGGTCTACAAAAAGACAGGAAAAAGACAATGTCCTCAGGAGCCCCGTTTTGACAACTGCAGTGATTTGAATCCTAATTAGAACGAGGATTTGATGAGGATTCCAGGATATTTCTTGATCACATGTTCGATTCCCTTTGATCTCAGTGACTGTGACCATCAACCTGGACCACGTGTCCTCAGGCCTCTTCAGACCAACAGGTCATTCCTGGAAAGACTCTCACACATGATGCAGACCTATTGACCACTGATCAGCTGAGGACAGAGACCAGCTGGGGACCGAGACCTACTGGGGACACTGATCAGCTGAGGACAGAGACCTACTGGGGACACTGTCCAGCTGAGGACAGAGACCAGCTGGGGACCGAGACCTACTGGGGACACTGATCAGCTGAGGACAGAGACCTACTGGGGACACTGTCCAGCTGAGGACAGAGACCAGCTGGGGACCGAGACCTACTGGGGACACTGATCAGCTGAGGACAGAGACCTACTGGGGACACTGTCCAGCTGAGGACAGAGACCAGCTGGGGACCGAGACCTACTGGGGACACTGATCAGCCGAGGACAGAGACCAGCTGGGGACAGAGACCTACTGGGGACACTGATCAGCTGAGGACAGAGACCTACTGGGGACACTGTCCAGCTGAGGACAGAGACCAGCTGGGGACCGAGACCTACTGGGGACACTGATCAGCCGAGGACAGAGACCAGCTGGGGACAGAGACCTACTGGGGACACTGATCAGCTGAGGACAGAGACCAGCTGGGGACAGAGACCTACTGGGGACACTGATCAGCTGAGGACAGAGACCAGCTGGGGACCGAGACCTACTGGGGACACTGATCAGCTGAGGACAGAGACCTACTGGGGACACTGTCCAGCTGAGGACAGAGACCAGCTGGGGACCGAGACCTACTGGGGACACTGATCAGCCGAGGACAGAGACCAGCTGGGGACAGAGACCTACTGGGGACACTGATCAGCTGAGGACAGAGACCTACTGGGGACACTGTCCAGCTGAGGACAGAGACCAGCTGGGGACCGAGACCTACTGGGGACACTGATCAGCCGAGGACAGAGACCAGCTGGGGACAGAGACCTACTGGGGACACTGATCAGCTGAGGACAGAGACCAGCTGGGGACAGAGACCTACTGGGGACACTGATCAGCTGAGGACAGAGACCAGCTGGGGACCGAGACCTACTGGGGACACTGATCAGCTGAGGACAGAGACCAGCTGGGGACAGAGACCAGCTGGGGACAGAGACCAGCTGGGGACAGAGATCAGCTGGGGACAGAGACCAGCTGGGGACAGAGACCAGCTGGGGACAGAGATCAGCTGGGGACAGAGATCGTGATCATCAGAGCTTCAGTCCTGATGGCCTGGTCTGCATGACTCGTCAGATGAAGGTCCAGGACCAGGGAGCGGGTCCAGGACCAGGGAGCGGGTCCAGGACCAGGGACCGGGTCCAGCCACCCAGCCCGACTCACCAGCTGTCCTCGTCTTCGTGGAGACAGTCCATGTCTTCCAGGTCCAGGACCTCCACCTCGTCCAGGATGGAGCTGTCGGCGTCCTCCGAGTACAGCGAGTGGATCCCGGCCAGCGAGGCGGCGGCCGGAGCCCCCTCCCCGTCGAACGGCCTCCCGAAGCTGATCCCGTCGTAGGACAGCCGGGGGCTCCGGCAGCGGCTGTTCTCCAGCAGCCCCCCCAGCCCCCCCAGCCCCGCCCCGGGGAAGCCGGCCGGGTCGTAGCCGGCGCTGAGGGGCCTGTGGTGGGCGGAGGACAACATGGAGGAGCGGCTCCGGAGCTGCTCGTTCTGCTGCTCCAGCTTCTTCACCAGGTCCTGCAGCTTCCGCACCTCCAGGTCCGCGTTGATGTTGTAGTTGATGTCCTCCATGGCGGCGGGCGGCGCCAAGGAGTGTCGGCGGGAGATCGTCTGGCGTCGGCGGGAGATCGTCTGGCGTCGGCGGGAGATCGTCTGGCGTCGGCGGGAGATCGTCTGGCGTCGGGACGACTCGTCATCTCCTCCGCTCCGCCGCGGCCGAGGCCATTTTCACCAGAGTCGTCAGCAACTGTGGAAGACCAACAGGCGGACCGCTGACGTCACCACGTTCCGTGTCGGGAGCGAGCACGTAACCAACACCTAGATGCGCGTGCACACACACCACCGCCCGGTGTGTTAGGGCGCGTGCACCCGCTGTAACCACGTGACAACCAGAAGCCCCGAGAAGTAAACAAACAAGCCCAGCGTGTCTCGTTGACCGGAGATGAATTCTGTTAGGGTCATCAAACCTCACAGTCCTGCTACGTCATCATGACTCAGCATGACTCAGCGAGTCTGAGTCCAGCGTCCCAGAACAGAGTGGATTAGTCACGAGTTATTCACTGTTATTACTGATTTATAACCAATACACGTCCAAGATTAGCTTTTTGATCTTTTCTTACCCACTTTACAACAGTTCAGTTTGAGTCGTCTGGAGAAAACTACTCATTAAATGTGGATTTCGTTTTACTAGGAACATTTGATTCTTCTCACACACACACACACACACACACACACACACACACACACACACACACACACACACACACACACACACACACACACACACACACACACACACACACACACACACACACACACACACACACACACACCAGGACTGACAATTGAATCATTTAACCTTTTATAGAAAAAAAAGTTGAAATCATTTTACATTGTTTGAGAGTTTTCACCCATGGAGACCATTGTTACAAGACAGGCATTTGGTAGTTTGACAGTTCTATAAAGTAGTACAGACGAGCAGTGATACATACAACTTTATATAAACAAATATTTTGACTATAATGGTTTAAAGGAAAATCTAAATGTCATAAAAGTCTCATGTGATGTAGCTTTCATCATCACTTTCATCCTCGACTGAACTGGAAGCTCAGCAGCATGTGGCTGAACCAGTGACGCCATTAAAAGCCTTCAGAAGGACCAGGTTGATCAGCCAGAGGTCCAGGGTGGTGGTTCTGGTCCCACAGGGTCTAATGAGCCTGCAGACTGGCGCAGGTCCTCCCACCCCCCCAGTCCCAGACCCTCTAACCAGCTCCAGGACGGGGGGCTGGTTTGTTCTCACTCTGGAGTCCAGAGTCATTTAGAAACAGAATGGTGGTTGAAAACCCAGTGATGTTGATGTGTTGAGCTGTTTGAGAGTCAGCAGAGCTCCAAGGCTTCCTGCGACTCCAGATGTTTCTCAGGCTTTACACCAGAGCCTCCACCCTCGCCTGCTGCTCCACGACTCTCCTCCACCTCCATCTGGTTGGCCGTGGAACCTTCCAGCCCTTCCTGGTCGGTGCTGGCATTGTGAACGTCGCCGCCTTCATCGTCCTCATCTTCAACGTCCATCTCAAAAACCCGGATGTGCCTCAGGTTGGCGCTGACCTGTGAGGAGAGACCAGCATGAAACAGCAGCAGCAAACCTTTTCCCTCCTCGGCCTTCAGGACAGGAAGTCAGCAGCTTCGCCCACTGCTCTTATGAACACCTTCACACACTTTAGTCACCACCGCGTTCAAGAAGAGGAACCAGACAAATCCTGACCATTTGAATAAGAGTTATTTGATACGACCGACGTGAAACATGGATCATTGTCACACAGACGAGGAAGACGTACCACGCAGGCCACTTTGCGGTTTCCATTGACGGCGACATACTGAGCCTTCATGTTGTCCAGATCGCGCCACTGATTCCCCAAAACCAGAGTCTGGGAGGGGATGGAGCCGCTCTGCTGGTCCAACCTGACGACAGAAGAGCCACTGAACCAGGAGCTTCAGAACACAGCTCACCTTCTGGCCCATTCATTACATCATTTCCTAGAATTACATCAAAACAGTTCACATCTTTTTACTCACCAATGTAACCAAAGTCTACAATGCTATTGTATACAGAGGAAAACTCATATTCTCCAGTGGGGAAGAGGAAGTCAAACCAGACTTGAGTCTTCCCACCTTTGTAATCAGTGAGATGGGAAATGATCAACTTTGTCATTGGCTGAAGCAATCTCTCTCAGCTCAATCCAAAGAAACCAGTGGAAACACTTTTATACTTGATGCTCTTGCAAAAGAAAAGGAAATAGAATATAAAAGTCTACATTTGAGAAGAAGAAAAACAAAAGATGGCATTAAATGAATGAATACACACAAAATGCCAGAAGAAATGAAAACCATCCGATGATGAACCCAGAACAGCGTGGGCACCTCAGGTTGGAGTCCCAGTGGAACTCAGTGTCGCAGCTCCTCAGACTGGAGGCGAAGGGCAGCTGGGCCAGAACCCGGGAGCTCCTCTGCTCCCTCAGACCCTCAAACACCACCGTCAGCGTCTCGTCGTCATAGAAACGAGCGTCCAGGGGGCTGAAATGAACGTCAAAGGTTTGTCAGAGACGCCAGTGGAGTTGGACAAACGACCACATGGACTTACTGGGCTTCAGCAGCTTCGCCGTCTGAGAAACCAAACTGGTGGCTGAGGTTGATGGACATGATGCCGTTTGGAATTTGTCTGCACAACAACAAAACAATCATTAAGAAGCACATGTGAACAGGAAGCGTCTGGGCTGAAGGGACGATGGCCGACGTGCCTGTTGGGGTCGGTTCCCCGCCGCATGATGAACACCTTGCTGGGGCACGTCTCCGGCATGCAGAACACAACGTAGTGCATTTTGGCTTTTTTGTCATTCCATCTGAAAAAGGAGGATAAAAAAGACATTAATTTCAATCTTCCTGCGACAGAAATAAAACTCGTCATGTTTTTACGTACAAAGATGGAAGTTCAAAGTGCTGCATCTTTTCAGAGCTGCTGAAACCAAAACATCCATTAGTACAGAACAAAGTTTGTTGTTAGAGGATGATGGTATTATCAGCGGGCATCAAACCTCTCTGGGACGGAGCACAGGGGCATGAAGGTCGCCAGTTTGATGGAGCTTCCAATGACCTTCTGCAAACAAACATAAAGAAGTGACACCAGCCTGAGATCGTTCTGGGTTCTAACTAAATGAAGAATTGCATTGGAGGGAGAGAGAGAGACCCAAAGGTCCAACTACTTACTGCAGGGTTCTCCAGACAATGTTCAATCACATTCTCCATCAGCTTCTTAACAAACTGAAGCGACTTTTGGGGATATGAAGGGAACAACAGGGGACTCGCTAAAGAAACCAAACGTCAGTGATCAGTTAGTGTCTGTGAGTCACAGTGTGAATGAGACGGTCCAACAATCCTTCTTCACACAAATGCAAACAACAAACAACACTACATGACACATTTTAGTCATTTCTACAACTGCAGTTTAGCTGAGCCGTCGGAGGCCCTGCAACACATCCTGAGTCTGTAGTCTTGTGTTGTTCAGGTCAAGTCCTCTGAGACGTGGACCTCCAGGGACCTGGAGTCCAGGACCCCCTACAGCCTCCCTGATGTTTCATAGGTTTACTACAAGCTCTCCAGTTGTGTGGTATTCAGCTTCAGCTCATTTTACAGACGGTGCCTGAACCTCGTCTCGTCAATGAGGCCAACTAATGCCGTCGTTTCCCCGCCGTGTTGGACTGAGAACTGGTCTGAGGACCGGTCTGAGGACTGGTCTGAGGACCGGTCTGAGGACTGGTCTGAGGACCGGTCTGAGGACTGGTCTGAGGACTGGACACACCACCTTTACATTGAGGGGATATTTACTCCTGAACTGCTTCATCACTCATTATTTCTCTCGTCTTCAAGTTTGCAGGGCAGAAACCTGAATCACCTTCCAGATGTGTTCCCTTCAAGAACTCCAGCCACTGGTTTCCCTTTGCATCGGGGGGAGAAACCAGATCTTCATCCTTGTCTTTTAAATACTGTAAACAAGCAGAAGGCCGTCAAACCAGCTTCACTCCACATCCTCCAGCTCCGTGCAGTAAACCTACGTACTTGACCGACTCGTTCGATGTTGAAGTATTTCCCCTTGCGAAGGAACAGTTCCTTGTTCTAGGACACAACAAGATTGGGTTTCAGACTGTAGAGGTCAGGTGACGTCGCCACTCGTTGTTCCGCCGTTCTCACCTCACTGAAGTGCTCCGACAGGAAGTCAGCCACAAATGCAATGTCCTTCTGGGTCATCTGAGGAGATCAACGGTCAACTGAGAGATTCACCCCGGAACCACACTGAAGTTCTACACGGCTGATCAAACTCACCTTGTTGAGCTCTGGAGGCACATGTTCCTCAGACATCCTCAACATCGCTGCCAAAACACACAGAGACAACCAGAAAACGTTTGTGCTTAAAAGTCTACAAACATGTGCAACAGTACAAGTTGAGAAAACAACCTGAAGCCTTACCGACGTACAGCCACCGGAAAAAGGCTTTGAAATTCTTCATGCTCTTGTCAATCACCCTGAACGAGGAAACGGTTCAATGACACCGAAGTCGGATGATTGACAGAAAGTAGGTGAGGTTTGTGGTGATGAACTTACTGCAGAAGTTCGTTTGCTTTGAGAGAAAAGGAGCCGACAGCAGTGATGGCATCTGGACACACCGAAGAGGTTCCAATAAAACATCAAGAACAAATCTCCAGACAGTGATAGTCATAGAAACCTTTTCCTGCCGTTCATTCAATCGAGCTAAACGTTAGCAGACGTACCTTCTATGGCTGCTGAATCCAAACCGAGCGGCTCAAACTTCTGTTTCCAGAGCGACATGCCCTTGACCTCACTGAGGTGGTACAGCAGAGCCTCGGCGCCGCTGCGCCGGCGGGAAAGACACCTTTTCATTGAACGTCCAGTCAAACAGCAGAAAACACCACCGGCCAGGAGAAAAGACGATACCTGAGCAGGTGGCTGATGACCAGCTTCTGGATGCTGGAGTACGACGACTCGATGGACAGGCCCAGCTTCTTCAGACCCTGAAGTTAGTTTTGTGCTGCCGTCACCAAATGCATCCAGACGAAAACTTAAAAAAAAGCCTATAGAAGGAACGTGTCTTGTTCTTCCTCACCTTCACAGTCAGCTGGTTCATGAGAAGAGCCTGCAGCTCTGGACTGGAGACAAAACCAACAAAAAGATAAGTGGAATTTATCACACGAAACCAGGGAGAGTGCTGGCGCCATCTAGTGGACGCCCCCACATATGACAATGACGTAAGAAAGCCGAAAGTAGAATCGGCATCGTTTCCCAACCTGGACTTTCCAAACAGCAGCAGCTCCAGAAACTCATCCTGAACTTGTGTGCTTGTGTTCTTTTCCTGAAACAAGGAGTCACATGAACCGATGCCCCTGATTGGTGCCGCTTAGACGACCGGCCGTCGACAGACCTGCACAAACTTGGTGAGCCTGAGGTCCATCTGGATGAGGATGTCCTCCCAGGCCTCACACATGCAGGTGAGCGACAGGTTGAGGTACTGCAGCGACGTGGAGATGTGGGTGAACTTGCGCGCCATGCGAGTAACTTCTGGTAGATGGTCACACAACAAGCCGGTGTCCAGCTGCAGGAAGACGGCGGGAACCATCAGAGGCTGGTGGAAGTCAGAGTCCCGGGCGAGGAGACGACCTCACCTGGATGTAGCAGGACTCCTTGTTGTAGCTGCCAGAACACACTTCTGTGATGACGGCCAGCGACTTCAGGTCACTGGACAGACTCAGGCTGCGACAGACTCCTGAAACCTGCCAACAGAACCTTCAGCCACCTCAGCCCTTCCCTCATGCCTCTTAACAACGTAGCACAACAACCAGCAGATAAAGAAAACGCAATATGTCTTATTTTTACTGCAACTAAACTAAAATATACAACTTTTTACAAATATAAACGATGACTTTTATATATACGATGACCGTGTCGTCACAAGACGAGTCGTTAAACTGCTGACTCATCAAATCTGTCAGTTACAAACACTCCACATTTGTAATAAACAAAGAAATAAAAAAAGACATACTCCGCTGAGGGTCGCAATCTTGTACATCCCGTAGGCGTAAAGCTCCACGACTCCAGACTTTCCTCCAAGAACCAGAATGTTCAATCTGATGGGAGTCATAATATATAGTCAATACATAGACAGATATATAATATATAGTCAATACATAGAGACATATATAATATATAGTCAATACATAGACAGATATATATAATATATAGTCAATACATACAGATATATAATATATAGTCAATACATAGACAGATGTATAATATATAGTCAATACATACAGATATATATAATATATAGTCAATACATAGATATATATAATATATAGTCAATACATAGAGATATATATAATATATAGTCAATACATAGAGATATATATAATATATAGTCAATAGACAGAGATCTATATTGTACTTTTCCATGTGTGTTTGCACAATAAGCACTGAATACCTGATTTCCCCCAACAGATTGAGCATCTCATCCGACTTCTCCTCACTGTGACAGAAACGAGTCGTTAACTTTAATGCTGCTAGAGAAAAACCAGGTTTCCAGCAGAAAAGAGACATGAACATGTTGTCCCACCTGAAGATCTTGGACGTGGTGCTGTAGCTGAGGGGGAAGGTTAGAGAAAGGTTACTGAGCAAGGCAGTAGAGAGTGATCAGGATGTGAACAGGGCCGGCCGTACCTCTTGGGCAGAGTCGGTAACTTAGGAAGAAACAGTTTAGATTCATCCTCCGTGCTGTAGAAGGAGCTGAGGTCACTGAAACACAGCAGAACAAGCGTCACAACGTGGCCTCCAGCCAAGCAGCCTTGCTCCACATGGCCTCCTGGACTCACCCGCTCTCCTCCGTCACCTCCATCCAGTGCATGCAGCTCACAGAGTACTGGACTGGGAACACGTGGAGGATTTCTGCCTTCTCCACGCCACACAGCACCACCTGCTTGGTGTCTCCAACACTAAACGCCAAGACTGTGGGATGGAGGGAAAACAAAGTGACCTCCAGCAGCTTCCACTGTGTGGAGGAACAAACAGAGGAAACATGGACGAATCCCTCACTTTTGCCATCTGGTCTCCAGGCGATGGCCGTGATCTGTTCTCCAGGATACTCGCTGGTCGGGAGGCTCCAGACCCGCGGCAGCCCGTCCAGGCGATGGAGGAGCAGCTGGCAACAAAAAACCTTTACTAGTGCTGTCAAATTACACATTAATTTCATTCATTGATTTGAAACGTTTAATTGTTAAAAAAGAAATGTAATGCAATTAACGCAGGTTTGTTTACTTCAGTTTGTTGAAACTCCCTCATCATGAGTTCTGAGACTCAGAGGAACGATACTGACTGGACTGATATGAAGGCAGAACGTTTCACTGTACAAAGTGATTATAGACGTTTAAATGTTTAGATCTGCTCACATCTATTATGACTGAAAATCTACAGGCTTAAGAAAAGCACACAGTTTATTGTGCAATAATGTTTTGAGGTTCTATGATGCTTTGAAAGATGAATTGGTGTGCTTTTTGAAAATATACTTGATATACCTTCATTTCTCCCTAAATCCAGACTTTCTTCTCAAGTCAACCTAAAACTCATTGATTTCCTAACAGGGAGTAATGAAGTTTACAAGTGTGTTAATAAAAGAGTCTTACTAAGTGCTCTCTATTCACCAGCGGTTTATAATAAATCATCTCCATCACTGAGGCTCGTCGACCTAACAAACATCTATTTATTTATCTTGCTTTCATCTCTAAGTGCTCATGTTCCGTTCTTTACTTTATGTCTTAGACCCAGATATTTTTATTTCTATTCTATTGTATTTTATAATACTCGTATGTACCAGATTGCTGCAACAAGACAATTTCCCTTCGGGGATGAATAAAGTAATTATCTATCTATCTAAAGACAGTAGGGACTACAGACCGGGCAGGGGTAGGGACTGCAGACCGGGCAGGGGTAGGGACTGCAGACCGGGCAGGGGTAGGGACTGCAGACCGGGCAGGGGCTCACCTCTCCGGCCGTGTTGGCCAGGGCGATCAGGTCCTTCTTGGGGGACCAGGCCATGCAGAGCACCGGGTGGGGGAGCTGCTTCTCCCCGACCTGCCTGAAGGCGTTCATGGTGGAGCTGATGGAGGAAACGACACCAAACAGTGACTCACAAGGCAACAGGAGTCTAGAATAGAAGAGGCTAGCTTGTTAGCATCAGGCGGTGACAGTAAGAGAGAAGCTTGACCTCGTGAGCCACCGTATCGTTCCAAAACATGGAAGTACAGTTTTAAACGAGGCTTCTGATAAACAATAGCGGCTGCGCTCACACGGACTGGTTTCACTGTGACTCACCGCGACCGGAAGCGGCTCTGAAAGGCGCGCTGTGAAAACAAAGATCCGTGAGGAGAGAATCCGGTGTGAAGAGACAAACACTCGTCACGTGACAAGGTCCGGAGAGGCGAAGTGGAGGAGAAGCCGTCGGTGGGGAATCCACCGCCGCCATCTTGTTCGGCCATTTTGATCCGAATCACCACCCCAGCGCCACTGTTGGTGGGAGGCAGTACTACATGCAATGTTTTGTTCCGACGCACAATTATAGCGTCACTGTCGGTGGGAGGCAAGAGGACATGATCCGCAATGCAACCGTGCTCCTCCAGACTTGAAACCTCGCCAGTGCGGTATAAAAATGGCGGTGTACGGCCGCTGACATGCTTGTTTGTGGACGCCACCATGCGTGTTTGCGGACGCCGCCATTATTGCTCAGGGTCAGCGCCATACTACTCTCAAAACGCAAACCTCGCCACTGCGGTATCACAATGGTGGCTTATGGGCACCGACATACTTGTTTTTGGCCGCCGCCATGCGTGTTTGTGGTCGCCGCCATATTTAAAAGGACAACTTACGTCACTGCTTCAGTTACGTCACGGTTTCATGGATCATGTTCAGTTTGAAGAAGCACAAGAACACTGGCGGAACATCCAGGTAGATATTATGTGAATAAAGCTCAGAGAGTATTTATAAGGTCCAGAGCCAAGTGGATTGAAGAGGGAGAGCTCCCCCCCCCCCCCCCCCCCATCATATTCCATATTCAATATCTCTCTGGACCTATTTCAGCAAGACACTGCAGCTGGAACCACATCTGTAGAGTTCAGCTACTAAACTGATCTGCCTGCTTCATTCATGCAGTGACAATGTGTGGTGCATTAAGCAAAACTAACTACAAGAATGGAGAGTAACTGTAGTTACTTCAGAGTAAATGTCCATGACAAACCTTCAAAAAGTACCTCTGACAACTTTAAAAGAATAAAACCATCCATGAATCATGTCATTGTTCTTTATTATATTTACAAGCACTTTTAAAGAGAAAAGCCAACAAATCCACATGAGCAAGCGTGAGCGACTGTGGAAAGGGAAAAAGTCCCTCTAACAGGAAGACATCTTTGCAGAAACCAGACTCAGAGGTGGCGGCATTCTGCTGGCCGGTCGGGGTGAGAGGATAGAGGAGAGGACAGACAGATAGATAAAAGATACACTCTGAAAATCGGGACAGGAGACTTCAAACCACTATATTGTTTGACATCCGGCAGGGAGGATGAGAGCACAGACGACAGGAGCTTGTTAGAACTTTCTCCCACTGGCTATGGTGACCTGTGCTTGAAGCCTTGTGTGACCTTCAGCCATCAGGATGTTGATGATGATCTGAAAAAGATCGACAAGGTGCATGCAGATAGGTTTCAAAAGACACAAAATATTGACCACTACTTCTATGATGTCCTCCATTGATTGATCATCTTAATTCTGGAAGCATAACATCAAAAATGTAATCGATGAGTCTCAGGTCCCCCTTCTTGATTTCCGTGACCTCCTCCATCTCTTTCAGCATCTCGAAGATCTGTTGCAATACAGATGAATAAAAATAAACAAATTGAGCTTATGTTACATAAAAAATCTCAAACTTGATTGATGAGTCATAGGAGTGTTCTGCATGCAGACATGCGACACTCAATTCCTTTACTGTCTCTGGATCCGTGGTCAGCACAGATGCTGTGTGCATTGTTGGGTGTGCATATGAATGCTCCATGCCCACGCATTCGCTGCTACGATGACGTGACATTCTGATTGAACACTGCATCTGAAAAAATATTTAAATCAGAATCATTAGTATTTGTTCAAATGTACTGATCTCATTGATGAATGCAAACTGACAAGCATCCAAGTGATTCATTGCAGTATGTTATATATAAGATATTCCATCTCCCTCATAACCATTAAACTTTCTCTAATTTGGATGCACTGATAATAACACAGAAATCCCAGTCAGGTTGTAAAAATCCAGTAATGCAGTATGATAAAAAATACCAGTACGGGTCTAAATAAATCAACACATGGAACAAAGATAAAAAAGAGCAACATAAACTTTGAGCTGATCTTACTTGAATTGCTCCCAACATAACTATACAACAACTCTTCCTCTCACTAATACTGATATAATGACACCTATCAACCATGTCCTACTTATTAGTGCAGGCTGATGCACACCGTGTTGAGGCTTTTCACCCACGTGACAAAATTCAGCCATTTAGGACGTAAACGCAACTAAATGTTATGATGAAACTGCAGTTAGCAGGAGTGATAAGTGAAGGCACACAGTAAACTGTGAGTTGTCTGGACGGAGAAATAAAGCAGCAGAGATATGTGGACAGACACAGTTGGGGAGAGATGAACATATCTGTTCCCTCATGGAAGGTTGTGAAGCTGATCTGGCTTCGGTCTTCCAGTGCGAGTATAAACATAGTCTCTAAATACTGGTATAACTCCACCTACCATTTCATTTTTATTAGTGCAGGCTGATATTTTACACATAGAAAAAAATGCAATTATTTACCTTAGCAGAAGACAATCCTTTACTCTGTTGAGCTTCGAGTGTGAAGAAAAACAATGCAATGCAAACAAATGTGCGTTTGAACAGGCGGCGCACAGTTTTTTTCCGGCGAGCGGGTCCTCCTACGTCCCTTCCGGTAGGGCGGCCCCCGATAACGTAATTCCAGACGTTCGCGGTCTGAAACGTCACTTCCTGTGTGTCGCGTCTGAGAACGTCACTTCCGGTACGCACTATTTCAAAATGGCGGCGACCGGTAAATAAGTATGGCGGCGCCCGCAACACCGCCATTTTTTATTCCCCACCGACATCTCTTGAAGTGGAGCCGGACGGCAGGAAACCGTCCCGACCGGCCGCTGCAGAGGAACGTTGCTGCTCGACCCGTTTTCACGCGGACGTCATCACGACGTCACCGCCACCAATCACAGCGCGGCGACGGCAAGCGACGCGGGACAAGCCGCAGCGCGTGCGCAATTCAAAAATTGAGAAAACTAAATATTAAGATAATTTTCAGAAAAAAGAAGTAAGTATACTGGTGTATTTAAAGTTTTAGCCACTTTGTGAGAACAAGGCGGCTGCGAATGTTTCTTAAGAAAGGTAAATGTTGTTTTCAGTGGAGTCCCGCTGTTTTAGCGAGATTGTGATAAAACAGCAAAAAAAAAAAAAAAGTGTCACACCTATTAATGGCTCAATAGTATTAATTTCAAAGTCATATTATGAGAGTGAACGGATATGGAAGAGTATTAGGGCCACTGAAGGAAAAAAGTTGGAGGCTAAAAAAAACCAACAAAACCTTCATGGCACTTAAGAAAAAGTCGAAAATAAAAGTCGAGATTTTTTTTCGGAGGTAAAAAAAAAAAAAAAATCGTCATGTACTTCAGAAAAAGTCTAAAATCAAAGTGGAGGTTGTGCCCCGCCTCGGAACAGAGTTTCACTACCTGACAGGCGAGTTAGCATTGATATGAGCTAACGGTTAACGATCTACTGAAGTAGCTCTAGTTTAGCTCTAGTTTGAACTTTGTTTATTTTGTTACACTTTACTTGTCCCTTTTCAATGATGCTATTAAAAAAAAGTATTGATTTCATGTTCAAATTAAAAACAAAGACAAGTATATTTTCAACATCTTTTCATTCTTATTGTGGCTTGTAAACAGAAAGTCTAATTGTCAAAGAAAAACATTCAAAGATATTTTGAAAAGGAAGCCCATAGATTGGCCGTGAAAGGTTCCAAGGGAACAGAGACATTGATCCCACTCACTGAAAATGTACTGGAAACAGATGAAACTTAAGAAATCCAAAGTCAATTGAGAAAACTCTATTTTCACAAGATTTCTCAACTCATGACAATGAAAAAAAACAGCTGAGATCCACTGCCGGCATGCAGACAGAAGCAACCATCATGTTTCTGTCAAGACTGAATCAGTTTCAGCTTTTTATTCAGGCACTTCTTCTCCAGTAAACAGGAGTTTGATGAAACAGTGACTGAAAATAACCAGTCCAAGGAAAGGCAGGACGTATAATATACAATTTCACTAGCTCACACATTTTCCAATAGTTGAAGTGTTTTAAAAGTCCTAATATTAATCAGTTTGTCAGACAGTTAATCAATTTGTAACATTGCAAACCAGAACTTAACTGCTCTGTACATACAACACGAGCATTAGTGCCATCTCATTTGAGAGAGATGCACATGTGTTGTCATACATGCATTTTAAACAATGAACAGTGGACATGTTCCAGTACTATTCTGATATGAAGCACAAACCATATGGAGAAGTCGTGTCTCAAATAACAACATGTTTTCAAACAATGCTCCTGCACATGCTAATAGTGGGAAACTAACGGCTCATTAGTAGTTGAGCGTGCTGCAGGTATTCCAGTGGACATTCCTTCTGGACTTATCTCTGGTACTCAACTGTAATCAGTAGATTGATGATGGACCAGAATAGCTCAGAGAGCGCATAATGTGATAGTGGCCTCCAAATAGACCAAGTCAGGCTGCGTGCTCTTCAACTGTCTGCGTCTTTTATAAGTCACTGTTCTGGGACTGTCAACCTGCCAACTTATTCTTAATTATCCTTAAAACAATTCCGACATTTGTAGCGACTCGTCGTCTGCTCAGTGTGAAGAAGTCCTTATTATACAACTTCCGCTGGTTTTTATTGAAAAGGTGCTGAACAAAGAAGACAGCTTTTTACATAATGTGCCTTTCACTGGAACATGACGGACTGGCCTGAGGCCAGAGGGTCAGCCGGACACAGCAGCAGGACCAGGCTGACCAGTCGTCCTCATGGACGTCTTCCCTTCAAACACTGACAGCAAACCCTGGACATGACATCTTCTTTAAGGGTACAAACGTTCTGAGTGCAGAGGGTCTGCAGGGCTCTGCTGCATTGACCTGTAGTCCTGGTGGTTCCTACTTTAAATATTACAACAGCCCATGTTGATTGTGTTTAATTAACAAGTACTTGTTTAGTATGAAAAAGTCACCGCCACCTTCTGTTGCCAGGACGTGTCCATACCCTCCCTCCTGAAACCGGAGCCGGGGCCAAATATAGCCTGTGAGGGCCGGCAGATGGGCCGGCGGGCCACTGCAGAGGCACTACGCAGTCGGACCTGAGCGGACAGATCCTCCCAGCCTCTCACAATACGCTGCTCTGCTGGGAACACAAGCTGCTTTTTGCCGTTTGCTGACTGAAAGTGAACAAACTGGAGCGGCGAGGCCGGGAGGGAGAACCCAGACCAGGAGATCACTGAAGGTAGGTTCTGGATGGCGCTCTGCTTTTCTGTGTGACACGTTGAAGGGACCTCATTTATTTACAGTAGCTGCCATTTTAAACACTTCACATGTCACAGACAGCATCTTCACTATCGTGTTTCTCTCACAACCATTTGATTCCTTTTTGTTGTTGATGAATAAAATACAATGACACTGAACTACATTTCTTATCCCTGTAGAACCTGGAAATACAACGACTGGAAACTTTGACAGCAGATCTTCACTTTGTGTCGTTGCCTTTCAGTGTCTCGGCCCCACATTTATATTTAATCAACCTCAGACTGTTGTTATTGTTCCTCTTCAGATGAAACGACATCTTAGGCCTATTGTCACGGAGCAAAGGATCATTATTGAATGTTGTGTGTGTGTGTGTGTGTGTGTGTGTGTGTGTGCTACCTGTTGGAGGCAGTGAGCCACCAGGGATTCTAAATAGCAGCAGCTGGTGTCCCACTGAGTCATTCGTTCACAACACACACCTGACATCCAGAGTGGCTGCAGCAGCCACTGAAGCTCCACACGGTTTTAAACTGCAGCTCAATGTCGTCTGTTTTATATTTGAGTCAACAAGCAAGGCTCCCGTTTCATCTATAGTGAGCTGAAGTCATGGACTGTCTGCTTCCTTATTTTAGAATGTGGTTTAAAACACAGATCACTTGCTACTTCAATGCTGATGTAAGGAATGTATTTCATAACTGAGCTTTATTAGATATCACTTTGTGAAGGTGTGGACGGTGCAGTGGGCAGTGGGCAGTGGGCAGTGGGCAGTGGTGCAGCGGTACAGTGGGCAGTGGTGCAGTGGTACAGTGGGCAGCAGTGCAGTGGTGCAGTGGGCAGCAGTGCAGTGGTACAGTGGGCAGCAGTGCAGTGGTACAGCAGTGCAGTGGTACAGCGGTGCAGTGGTACAACGGTGCAGTGGTGCAGTGGGCAGCAGTACCAGCGGTGCAGTGGTGCAGTGGTACAGTGGGCAGTGGTACAGTGGGCAGCAGTGCAGTGGTGCAGTGGTACAGTGGACAGTGGTACAGTGGGCAGCGGTACAGTGGTGCAGTGGGCAGCGGTGCAGTGGTGCAGTGGTACAGTGGGCAGCAGTGCAGTGGGGCAGTGGTACAGTGGGCAGCGGTGCAGTGGTACAGTGGGCAGCGGTACAGTGGTGCAGTGGTGCAGTGGTACAGTGGGCAGTGGTACAGTGGGCAGCAGTGCAGTGGTGCAGTGGTACAGTGGACAGTGGTACAGTGGGCAGCGGTACAGTGGTGCAGTGGGCAGCGGTGCAGTGGTGCAGTGGTACAGTGGGCAGCAGTGCAGTGGGGCAGTGGTACAGTGGGCAGCAGTGCAGTGGGGCAGTGGCGGCCGTCTCACCTCGTCACTGGTTTCAGTCTGAGCTGGACTTTTGGTAAACAGTTTGCATGTTTCTCACGTCTGTGAAAGATTTTCTCTCAGACTCTATATGAAGTTCAGCTCAGTCGGTCGTTGGTTGTAGGGTTGATGGGGAGGGTTAGGGTTAGGGTTAGGTTAGTCATTTTGTGCTCCGTGCCGAGCCAGGCTTTGTGTTTCCTGTAAAGGACTGACGACCTGTATAGATAACATCTATACATGAAATCTAATCTATATGTACTCGGACTGCATGGGTGGGTTCATGTATTGTTGTCATGTTAACGCATTAAGTGATGAACAACAACGTCTAAATCACATATTAACTCAGGTTTTTTAAATCCCGACAGTTTATTGGCTCTCAGTACAGATGTAAACCATGAGACCCAGCAGGGGTTCCTCTCCTTGGAGGATTCTAATTATTAGGTTTCTCCTAAATGCAGTATCCACTGCAGATGCCAGGACTGCATGAACACCCTTTGTAAACTGTTGATTTAGTCAGTAGTTAATAAACCCCTGCTGGCTGCAGTCGGCAGACGTCGCCAGTCCTTCAATGTCCTGTTGAGGTCATGGCTTCTGAAAACTGCTGTGTGATTGTAGGATTACAATATTGAATTTTTATTCATGTCTGATTAAGCAACTCAGACCAAATGAACACATCTGCATCAGCATCCGGCTTTTGTAACTTCAGCTACTTAATGAGTTATTGAGCGGGACACACTGAGGGAGAGCATTACAACATGATGTTACAGTAACTTTGGTTCACAGGAAGCAGCATCAGCATCAGTTTGTTGCTTCAGAAAGACGCCTCATGTTTTTCTTCTGGCCTCCATTGACCAAGAACACTGGTTGATGCCAACAAACTAAATACT
Organism: Blennius ocellaris; assembly: GCF_963422515.1. Classification (NCBI taxonomy): domain Eukaryota; kingdom Metazoa; phylum Chordata; class Actinopteri; order Blenniiformes; family Blenniidae; genus Blennius; species Blennius ocellaris. The sequence goes on along the minus strand of NC_137661.1, from coordinate 29,035,697 downwards.
ACCAAAGCAGAGAAATCTCACTAATGAGCAAAACATTTCTGATTAATACTACGGACACATGAAAACTCAGGATTTGAAATGCATCTTTTTTTAAATGTGTGAAGGAAACACTGCTGTTTCTAAATGACACATTTCTTCTGGATGTTGTTGGTGAACCAGAAATATATCAGTTATATTGCAGCAACTCTACAATAAACTTACTACTTGTTACCACTTCATAACCCAATGAATGTTTCATATAATAAATTAAGCAGTTATTTTGTGAGGAAAGTGACAGTGAATGAAGACACAGCAGTTCACCAGCGATGCAGCCAGTGATTTCTGACCTCAGTGACCTCTGACCTCAGTGACCTTTGTTAAAGCCCCGAGTCTTCCTGTCGCTGTGATGCAGATGATTCACTCATCATATATTTCCTCTTGCTTGACTGCTGCTTGTTCGTCACTGTGACTCTACAGTTCCTGGTGAAGTCATTGTCTTGAATAGGAGCTGGGCTGGTCGTCTCCCGATGGGAAGGTTGACGGCTCCACATGCCAAAGTGTCCTTGGGCAAGACGCCGAGCCCCGACCTGCTTCCACTGCCTTGCACGGCGGCAGACGTGATCAGGGCTGTGAGGCTGCGCGGCTGCGCGGCTGCGCGGCGGCTCAGGTGTGACAGTGAAGCCACTGACCAGCGTTGTGTGTTTCAGGATGCAGGACGGGGGTTGGAACCAGCCACTCCCCATCTCTCTGCTGCTCAAGGAGCCGGCAGCAGGCGGGACGTTGGACGGGGATGTCGGGGTCTTCTCCGAGGCGTCCTCTGATGGGGGACTCTACGTGGACTCGGGGACAGAGCTGGGATCTGGAGACGGGGACTTTGTAGATCTGACTGCCTTTCTGAGTGCAGACGAAATCAATCTCAGTCTGGACCTGGCCCGGGAGGCCTTCGTTGACCCTGGTGACCCCGAAGCTCTGGAAGCCGAACAGGAGCAGGCTCCTCAATCGACGCCCTCCTTCCCCGGGCCCCTCCAGACCACGCAAACCCTCGCCGGTCCAGACCAGCAGCCACAGACCAAAGTGCCGCGTCCAGACGACGATGCGGCCGTTCCGGTTCTGTCCGGCCAGAACTGCCCGCTCAGCAGAGTCCCGGCTGAGACCCCGGTCCGTCACAGACCCCCCCAGCCGGTGTACAGACAGGAGAAACCCCGACTGCTTCACGAGGGTCTGGAGCTCAACGACCGGGCGTCTTCAGCCAGCGAGTTCTGCAGCCGAGCCGCCACCTTCATCGAGGAGCTGTCCTCCATCTTCAGAGGTCCCGCTCACCTGGAGCAGCAGGACCACCACCCCCCGTCCCCAGACAGCGGCTATCGGTCCCCCAGGGGCCGGCCGCCCCCCCCACAGGCCTCGGGCCTGCTTCCTTTGGCCCCCGGCCAGCAGGAGGAGACCCAGGACACGGGCCCCCACCCTGAGGTCCCGGCTGCAGCAGCTAGTGGATCAGCGTCTGGACCCCTGGCCCCCCCCCACCCTGAGGTCCCGGCTGCAGCAGCAGCTAGTGGACCAGCATCTGGACCCCTGGCCCCCCCCCACCCTGAGGTCCTGGCTGCAGCAGCAGCTAGTGGACCAGCGTCTGGACCCCTGGCCCCCCCCCCACCCTGAGGTCCCGGCTGCAGCAGCTAGTGGACCAGCGTCTGGACCCCTGGCCCCCCCCCGCTTCCTCCAGAAGCTGAAGAGTCAAGAGGTGGCCGAGGGGAGTCCCATCCGCCTGGAGTGCAGGGTCACAGGCAACCCACTGCCCCTCGTCAGGTAGGCCTTACCTCCTTACCTCCTTACCTCCTTACCTCCTTACCTCCTTACCTCCAGCGGCTGTTTGGAGACAGATTGATTGATTGATTGATTGATTGATTGATTGATTGATTGATTGATTGATTGATTGATGATTTGGTTGATCACCTTTGTTGAGGGGAAGGTTATGTTTTTTGTTGCTGTGTATTTATTTATGGGTTTGCATGTATTTTATGAACTTTTCACAAAAACTATTGACCCAAAGTTCACGGGATTCTCGACTCTTCAGTTCCTTCAAGTCGTCTCCTTCAGGTCAACTCGTCTTATAACTCGTCTTATAACTCGTCTTATAACTCGTCTTATAACTCGTCTTATAACTCGTCTTGTAACTCGTCTTATAACTCGTCTTATAACTCGTCTTATAACTCGTCTTATAACTCGTCTTATAACTCGTCTTATAACTCGTCTTATAACTCGTCTTGTAACTCGTCTTATAACTCGTCTTGTAACTCGTCTTGTAACTCGTCTTATAACTCGTCTTGTAACTCGTCTTATAACTCGTCTTGTAACTCGTCTTGTAACTCGTCTTGTAACTCGTCTTGTAACTCGTCTTGTAACTCGTCTTATAACTCGTCTTATAACTCGTCTTGTAACTCGTCTTATAACTCGTCTTATAACTCGTCTTATAACTCGTCTTGTAACTCGTCTTATAACTCGTCTTGTAACTCGTCTTGTAACTCGTCTTGTAACTCGTCTTGTAACTCGTCTTATAACTCGTCTTATAACTCGTCTTATAACTCGTCTTATAACTCGTCTTGTAACTCGTCTTATAACTCGTCTTGTAACTCGTCTTATAACTCGTCTTATAACTCGTCTTATAACTCGTCTTATAAATCGTCTTGTAACTCGTCTTGTAACTCGTCTTGTAACTCGTCTTATAACTCGTCTTATAACTCGTCTTATAACTCGTCTTGTAACTCGTCTTGTAACTCGTCTTATAACTCGTCTTATAACTCGTCTTGTAACTCGTCTTGTAACTCGTCTTATAACTCGTCTTATAACTCGTCTTGTAACTCGTCTTGTAACTCGTCTTATAACTCGTCTTATAACTCGTCTTGTAACTCGTCTTATAACTCGTCTTATAACTCGTCTTATAACTCGTCTTGTAACTCGTCTTGTAACTCGTCTTATAACTCTTCTATAACTCGTCTTATAACTCGTCTTGTAACTCGTCTTGTAACTCGTCTTGTAACTCGTCTTATAACTCGTCTTGTAACTCGTCTTGTAACTCGTCTTATAACTCGTCTTATAACTCGTCTTGTAACTCGTCTTGTAACTCGTCTTGTAACTCGTCTTATAACTCGTCTTATAACTCGTCTTATAGTCACATGACTCCTTCTTTACATTCAGCTGAAGTTGCATTGATCACTAAGAGGCGACAGACAAATTAATTTGTGTGGGCAGTGATTTCAGTGATTTCAGTGATTTCAGTGATTTCAGTGATTTCAGTGATTTCACAAAGCAGGTGTGACGTGTCAACACGTCCAGTCTGTCCTCTGGTTGATTTGGACAAGAAGAAGATCTTGGGGGGGGGGGGGGGGGGGGGGGGGGGGGGGGGGGGGGGGGGTCCAGTCTCTGTCAGCACATTGGCTCATGTACCTGTTGCAGTGTAACCTATACCTGCTCCTCTGCAGAGCGCTGCTCCTCCTCATGGCTGCTTTTGTACCAATTCATGAGAAAAAGACTAAAAATACCCTCCTCTCTTGTTTCTCCATACGTCGCTCAGCGCTGCTGTTTACTACACCTGAGCTCACTAAAGTCCATTTCACCACGACGGGACAAACCATCACAGCACTGACTGGATTTTTAAACTCTAATATTCAGAATAGCAACTGTAGATTTTATACACTTCAGTCAATTATTGTTTCTCGTATTCAGTTGTAACCCAGTATGTTGGAATTTATATTCCTATATTTGACGAAATTACAGTGTTGGGTTAAACAATCAGTTATATTTTTCCAGATAAATGTCCTGCAAATATATCCCTTGTAGACTCCCATGAAATACAACACAGCTGTGCTTTGTTTTCAGCATCACG
>NC_137661.1:28980905-29031641 GCF_963422515.1 Blennius ocellaris | reverse complement strand
CGCCTGGGAATACGCTGATAAGGGCATGAATAGCAAACAAGAGTCAGAGAAAGTGGTGTGTCTGCAGCGTTTGTATGAGACTCTGGTTCTTGTCCTTCAGACTGGAGTGAGAAGATCAGATCCTGAAGCATGTGTCCCTCTATCTAGTCTCTCGTCTCCGTCTCTGCTGCCGTCATGCTCAGCATGCTGCTGCACTCGTCTGCATGTGAGAGTCCAGCAGGGACCAGGTCTCAGCTGTTTCCTCCAGGGACCAGATCTGAGCTGTTTCCTCAGGGACCAGATCTGAGCTGTTTCCTCAGGGACCAGATCTGAGCTGTTTCCCTCAGGGACCAGATCCTGAGCTGTTTCCTCAGGGACCAGATCTGAGCTGTTTCCTCAGGGACCAGATCTGAGCTGTTTCCTCCAGGGACCAGATCTGAGCTGTTTCCTCAGGGACCAGATCTGAGCCGTTTCCTCCAGGGACCAGATCTGAGCTGTTTCCTCCAGGGACCAGATCTGAGCTGTTTCCTCAGGGACCAGATCTGAGCTGTTTCCTCAGGGACCAGATCTGAGGTGTTTCCTCCAGGGACCAGATCTGATCTCATCAGACTGGCCGCCGCCTCCAGAGCTGTGGGGGTCAGGGTTAGGGGTTAGGGTTAGGGGTTTAGGGTTAGGGGGGGTCAGGGTTAGGGGTTAGGGTTAGGGGTTAGGGTTAGGGGTTAGGGGTTAGGGTTAGGGGTTAGGGTTAGGGGGGGTTAGGGTTAGGGTTAGGGGTTAGGGTTAGGGGGGGTCAGGGTTAGGGGTTAGGGTTAGGGGTTAGGGTTAGGGGTTAGGGGTTAGGGGGGTTAGGGTTAGGGGGGGTTAGGGGGGGTTAGGGTTAGGGGGGGTTGACGGTGGCTCCTCTGAGTAACAGAATTACTGGTAGTTAGTGTGACTGAGGACTGGTTGATGAGACAGTGAAGCATTGAGACAAGCAGGGTTCTGTTGACGGTTCCACTTCACGCTGCCAAACATGTCGGCCATCGCCGCCTGATTGTAGAACCGCCTTCTCTCTAGTCGACCATCTGACCCTACCCCTTCCTCTAGTTGACCGTCTGACCCTACCCCTTCCTCTAGTTGACCGTCTGACCCTACCCCTTCCTCTAGTCGATGTCTGACCCTACACCTTCCTCTAGTCGACCGTCTGACCCTACCCCTTTCTCTAGTCGACTGTCTGACCCTACCCCTTCCTCTAGTCGACCATCTGACCCTACCCCTTCCTCTAGTCGATGTCTGACCCTACCCCTTCCTCTAGTTGACCGTCTGACCCTACCCCTTTCTCTAGTCGACTGTCTGACCCTACCCCTTCCTCTAGTCGACTGTCTGACCCTACCCCTTCCTCTAGTCGATGTCTGACCCTACCCCTTCCTCTAGTCGACCATCTGACCCTACCCCTTCCTCTAGTCGATGTCTGACCCTACCCCTTCCTCTAGTCGACCGTCTGACCCTACACCTTCCTCTAGTCGACCGTCTGACCCTACCCCTTCTTCTAGTCGACCGTCTGACCCTACCCCTTCCTCTAGTTGACCGTCTGACCCTACCCCTTCCTCTAGTTGACCGTCTGACCCTACCCCTTCCTCTAGTCGACCGTCTGACCCTACCCTTCCTCTAGTTGACCATCTGACCCTACCCCTTCCTCTAGTCGATGTCTGACCCTACCCCTTCCTCTAGTCGACTGTCTGACCCTACACCTTCCTCTAGGTCGACCGTCTGACCCTACCCCTTCTTCTAGTCGACCGTCTGACCCTACCCCTTCCTCTAGTTGACCGTCTGACCCTACCCCTTCCTCTAGTCGACCGTCTGACCCTACCCCTTCCTCTAGTCGACCGTCTGACCCTACCCCTTCTTCTAGTCGACCGTCTGACCCTACCCCTTCTTCTAGTCGACCGTCTGACCCTACCCCTTCCTCTAGTTGACCATCTGACCCTACCCCTTCCTCTAGTCGATGTCTGACCCTACCCCTTCCTCTAGTCGATGTCTGACCCTACCCCTTCCTCTGACCATCTGACCCTACCCCTTCCTCTAGTCGATGTCTGACCCTACCCCTTCCTCTAGTCGACCGTCTGACCCTACCCCTTCCTCTAGTCGATGTCTGACCCCCTACTCCTTCCTCTAGTCGATGTCTGACCCTACCCCTTCCTCTAGTCGATGTCTGACCCTACCCCTCTGAACCAGCTGTTTCTGCTTGCAGGAGTACAAAGTGTCCAGCTTTGAGCAGCGCCTCATCAGTGAGATCGAGTTCCGTCTGGAGCGCTCTCCGGTGGAGGAGTCGGACGACGACGTGCAGCACGACGAGGACTCGGCGGGCCAGGGGGCGGCGCCGGCCTTCCACCACAAGCTCAAACACTACAAAGTCTTCGAGGGCATGCCGGTCACCTTCTCCTGCAAGGTCACCGGAGACCCGCAGCCAAAGGTGAGGGAGTGCAGAACGCCACCACGCCAGGAGATAAGCTCCGTGTCCTTCTGAAGGCTGGCTGCTGATGTGTGAAGCTGACGGTGGAAGGTGGAGGTTCTGTACATGTGTGTGTGTGGAGATAAGGAGAGAACCAGGAAGGCTGTTGATGATGCGGTGATGACAGGCCTGGCCATGGAAACAGATGAACAGAGAGAGTAGCAAGAGGCTCCAGGAAACAACCAGACGTATGTTGAAATAGTGGATCCAATAAGTGGGACTTTCTCCCCGCAGGTCTACTGGTTCAAAGACGGGAAGCAGATCTCCAAGAGGAGCGAGCACTACCGGATCAGCCGGGACCCTGATGAACCTGCTCCCTGCACACGGCCGCAGCCTCGCTGGACGACGACGGGAACTACACCGTCTTAGCAGGAAACCCGAGGTGAGCTCAAGGGCACGTCGGCGCACAAATGAGCCAGGGGCCAGAAACAAAATGTTCCAACACTCATTTTGATTTCCTCCTGTCATTCTGACTGCTGCTTGTGGCTTGCCCCCCCCCCCCCCCCCCCCCCCCACAGGGCAGGGTGAGCTGCACCGGCAGGATGATGGTCCAGGCCGTGAACCAGCGAGGCCGGAGCCAGCGCTCTGCTCCTGGTCACCTGCGCAGGTGAGGCTCCAGCAGCTCTGTGTTTTACTGGCCTAACCCGAACTAACCTAACCTGAACCCTAGCCTAACCTAACTCTAACCTAACCCTTACTGGCCTAGCCCTAACCCTAACCCTAACATGGAGGAGGCTTATGTTTAACCTAACCCTAACCCTAACCTAAAACAGTTAGTTGAAATCGCCCAGAGGACCTCCGATGGCAGGTCCCAGAAGATAAAAAGCACCTGTGAGCCGTTATTGAGACGCATCGTCCTGATCAGATGACATGTTTGGAGTCAGGAGGACAGACGGTGTCTCACTGTCTTTGGCTGGGGGGTGAAGTCCCCGTCCCCCCCACCAATGATAAAAGACAAAGAGGCTGAACAAGCCCTTTGTCTGGATGCCTTTACTTGAACACAGTTGCTCCGTGACGAGAAAAATACAATTCTGAGTTTACAGTTTCTTTCTATCCCAACTTCTTTCGCTGCTCCATCATCTTGTTTCCTCCGTCCAGTTCTTTTCTGCATCTCTGCTTCTATTGTTGCAAAGCACTGAGGGCACGTCGGACACAAACCTTTGTATTTCTGTCACCAGGCCGAGGTCTCGGTCCAGAGACAGTGGCGACGACAACGAAAACATCCAAGAGCGTCACTTCCGCCCACATTTCCTGCAGGCGCCCGGCGACCTCATCGTCCAGGAGGGCCGGCTCTGCCGCATGGACTGCAAGGTAAACACTCTGCAACCACAGCTGCTGCCTCACGCTGCAGGAGTGCAGGAGGGTCAGGAGGGTCAGGAGGTGGAAGAGGATCAGCTGACTCCAGAAGCCCCCCGGCTCCTCCAGACAAACACAGACACACTAAACAGATGTTGGCGGCGCCACAACAGCTGCAGCTCCTTTACTGCAGCCCAAACAAGCACAAGCTGCAGAAACTCAGTTTGAACTGTGGAGCGTGAAGGAACCTTCACACCTCTTGGTTTTAACCGCCTGCAGGTGAGCGGCCTGCCAACTCCTGACCTCATCTGGCAGCTGGACGGACAGACCATCCGCCCTGACTCCGCCCACAAGATGCTGGTGAGGGAGAACGGCGTGCACTCGCTGGTCATCGAGCCGGTCACCAGCCGGGACGCCGGGATCTACACCTGCATCGCCAGCAACCGAGCCGGACAGAACTCCTTCAACCTGGAACTCATCGTTGCAGGTAAGCAGACGGGACTCACTGAGGCCTGGAGTCACCTGGAGTCACCTGGAGTCACCTGACGTCACCTGACAGTCACCTGACAGTCACATGACAGGCACCTGGAGTCACCTGACGTCACCTGACAGTCACATGACAGTCACATGACAGGCACCTGACAGTCACATGACAGTCACCTGGAGTCACATGACAGTCACCTGACAGTCACCTGAAGTCACATGACAGGCACATGACAGTCACCCGGAGTCACCTGACAGTCACATGACAGGCACCTGACAGTCACCTGACAGTCACATGACAGTCACCTGGAGTCACATGACAGGCACCTGACAGTCACCTGGAGTCACCTGACAGGCACATGACAGTCACCTGACAGTCACCTGACAGTCACATGACAGGCACCTGACAGTCACCTGGAGTCACCTGACAGTCCCATGACAGTAACCTGACAGTCACATGACAGGCACCTGACAGTCACCTGGAGTCACCTGACAGTCACATGACAGTCACCTGACTCACCTGAGTCACCTGACTCGCCGTCTCCTGCAGCCAAAGAGATACACAAGGCCCCTTCGTTTGTGGAGAAGCTGCAGAACACCAGCGTTGCCGAGGGTCACCCGGTGCGACTGGAGTGCCGGGTCACCGCGGTGCCGTACCCACAGATCTTCTGGAAGAGGGAGAACGAGTCCTTCACTCACAATACGGACAGAATCAGGTACAAAAACAAAAACGGAACCACCAAAACACTCGATCTGTATTCTTCAACATGTTGATGCTTGTTCCCAGCATGCACCAGGACAACTGTGGTTACCTGTGCATGATCATCCAGCCGGCCATGAAGGAAGACGCCGGCTGGTACACCGTGTCGGCCAAGAACGACGCCGGCATCGTCTCCAGCACGGCGCGGCTCGACGTCCTCGGTAACTTTCAACACTTCAACACTCGCAGCTCAAGATCTTGTTTCATCGCCGCAGTAAAGCAGAGATTCACTATATTTCTTTATTACTGGTAGAAACACTTTGAACACTGTGTGTCGCACTTCTTCATTTAAAACCTTTCAAATGTGCTCATGACTGCCGCCTGCTGGACAGAGCTGGAATAGCCTCAATGTAAAACCTTCAAATACGATTCTTTGACGATTGTCTGAGAAGAAGAGACAGATGAAAAACAATCCCAGATCAGAAGTGTCTCCTGAGACAAGTGTCTCCTGTCTGTCCTCAGCTCAATGGCAGCAGCCAAACGTCCCCAAACCCAAGAAGGTCCGTCCGTCCACCAGCCGCTACGCTGCGCTGACGGAGCGAGGGCTGGACGTGAAGGCGGCCTTCTTCCCCGACTCCAGCCCACTGCCCCCTGGTGGCCTGGTGGAGAGTGACGACCTGTAGAGACGAGGGGGGGGGGGGGGGGGGGCTGCCCTGGACTCCAGCGGCTCCAGAGACCCGGCTGAGACCTGGTCCACCTCCACTGAACTGCACAGAGACGGACGGCTGATGGTGCAACCGTGATCTCTGTTAGTTTTCTGCAGAACGTTTCTTTCTACAGAACGTTTCCCCGAGTTTTGGTTCAATCAAGTGACATCAGGAAGAACATCTGGACGATAATAGACTGATGATAAAGTGGTACGACTGTCAGGGTAAAACTTAAACTCTCACTATACATGTTGAGGCGGCGCCTGAAAACACCGACTGCTAGTTTCTCCTCCAGCAAGCCTGGAACATGAACGGTAAACAATAAAGCTTTATGGACGTTTTAACAGCAGGATTGTGAAGGACAGTATCAGACGGTGGTCTCAGGACCCTGCAGTCAGACCGTGGTCTCAGGACCCTGCAGGACCCTGCAGGACCCTGCAGTCAGACCGTGGTCTCAGGACCCTGCAGGACCCTGCAGGACCCTGCAGTCAGACCGTGGTCTCAGGACCCTGCAGGACCCTGCAGGACCCTGCAGTCAGACCGTGGTCTCAGGACCCTGCAGGACCCTGCAGTCAGACCGTGGTCTCAGGACCCTGCAGGACCCTGCAGGACCCTGCAGTCAGACGGGCGCCGCCTGAAGCACTTTGTCAAGAGGAAGTGAGGAAAGACATGAAGAGTTTCTGTGGTGAAGGAGTGAAGGATGGGATTAGCAGGTCGGCGTTACGGTGAAGTGGTAAATCTAGTCAAACAAACCTTTAGTCATTTTGCTGATTCTTTCTTTAGCGGTTTCTTTTCTATTGGTGTGAATTGAGACGTGACGAGACGAAGCCTTCAGCGTTCGTCAGTTTATTTTTGTATGAAAAAAGACTGTTTGCTTTCTTGACAATCTCGACATAAATTATACTGCAACCTTCTGTTCACTGATGAAAACAATCCTGTCTGTATTATGAAGTTTTATAAATGTATTTACTGCCTTAAATCACTTGATGCAAACACTCGTATGGTGCCACAGTACTTTTACAAGGATGTATAGATGCACAACAGTTTTCTTCCATTATTAAGGGGTTAGTAAACTAACATGACAAACAAAAACATATTTATAATGGATGTTTCTGTAAAAGGTGGACGTCTTGTGTTGTTCTCTGCCTGTATGTGGATTATTGTTCTCTGCTATCATTTGAGGTTATGAACGTTAATAAAGTCAGACTCTTCAGACTGAGAAGTTTTTACAGACTGACGGCTTCCAGGAGGAACATGAGACCTCGTGATGGAGGATCTCTGCTGCTCGTCACTTTGAAGTGACGCAGTCGTTTGAGTCACAAAGAAGAAAGATGAAAGACGATTTTCACTCTAATAGTTGAATTAACTCAGTGAGACGATCGTCTGCAGCCTCAAACATTCCCAGAGCTAAAAATACCCCCACCTCTAATTCCATCCAGCTGCAGCCCCCCCCTGGGGGGCCGGTGGTGGGGGATGCCGGGGCAGCAGCGTGCCGGCCGTGCGGCGGCCGGGACTGAAACAAAACATGTTCCAGGGTTACAGTCGGCGGCAGCGTTGTGTTTTACAGGAGGAGCTCGGGGGGGGGGGGGGGGTCTGGGCCGGGCCAGACACTCTGGAGTCGGCCATGTTGGTCACGACCGCCGGCTGCAGGCATCAGGTGACGCTGCTGCTCCAGACAGTGACTCAGCAGAAAGTCACCCACCAGATGTTTGGTGCTTTTCTTCGACTCCGTTTGTCAACGACACGACGTGTCTGATAAAAACCTGCACTTATTCACTCGTGTGTCGCAGGAATGAACAGACAGAAACATCACGTCTCACAAGCGTCGCCTTTATTGAGGCTCCAGAGAAACGGTGGCGTCCAAACATCTGGATTTCATCCAGACGGTCGTCAATCCAGAGTCCAGAAGCTGCTTCCTCTTCAACTGAACGCAGAAGTAGAGAATCCTGCCTGCAGCCTGCCTGACCCCCCCCTACATGACCAACTGTGACTCCCCCTACATGACCAGCTGCAGGCCTGACCCCCCCTACATGACCAACTGTGACTCCCCCTACATGACCAGCTGCAGGCCTGACCCCCCCTACATGACCAGCTGTGCCCCCCCCCCCCCCCTACATGACCAACTGCAGGCCTCCATCCACCACCAGCACCTGCCCCGTCACGTACGACGCCTCCAGGAGGAAAAGTGCCGCCAGGCTCACGTCCTCCGGCTCCCCGAAGCGTCCCAGAGGGATGCAGCGCCCCCCGCCTGCCTCCTGCAGCGCTGCAGTCATGTGTGTGTGGATGAAGCCTGGAGCCAGCAGGTTGACTCTGACGCTGCGTGACGCCACTTCCTTAGCAAGGCAGCGGGTGAAGCCCTCCAGACCGGCCTTGCAGGCGCCATACACACTCTGGCCGGGGTTCCCCTTGAGGCCCACCACGGAGCCTGACATGTTAAGAAAAGTGTAAAAGTGCCAGATTTGTAGTGACAAAGTTTGACCTTGAATCAACAAATACCTTTATATGTTTCTCACCACCAGTCAGTGGTCATGAGGAACATGAGGAACATGAGGAACATGAGGAACATGAGGAACAGCGCCACCTAGTGGCCCCAGAGAGGCGGTGCAGCAGAGCGTCTGTACCTATATTGAGGATGGACGCGCCCTGGACGTGCAGCATGCTGCGCAGCGCCGCCCTGCTGGTCAACATGGAGCCCAGCAGGTTGGTGTGAAGAAGATTCATCATGTCCTCCTGCTTCGTCCGGAGCAGCAAGGAGTCCCTGAGGACGAGAGACACAGTCAATGTCTTATAGATATATAGACAGAGAGAGGGGAGAAACGCGTTACTGAAACTTGTGCAGAGCCTCGCCTGTTGATTCCTGCAGCGTTTACAAGGTAAGTGATGTTTCCACAGGTTCTGTTTATGTCCTGGAAGGTTTTCTGGACGTCCTGCTCTCTGGAGACGTCGCAGCTAAAAGACACATGATCGCCTGAGGAGGACAAACGGGGACACTCACTTGTTCATGTCTGCATGTGGGACAGAAGAAGAGCTTCCTCTGACGCCTTCCAGCAGAACAGGACGTCACTGTGAAACCACCAGGGGCTTTTCATTTCGTGAACGTGTGCGTCGGTACGACGCCGCCTTACCTCCGTGGAGAGAGTCCACAGTGGCCCGGGCGGCGTCTCCGTCCCTGGACAGGACGGCCACCCTGCAGCCCCTCTGGGCCAGCAGCCGGGCCACGGCCCCCCCGATGCCCCTGGAGCCGCCGCTCACCACCGCCAGCCTGGACATGGCCTGACGACACTGCTGCACCATCACCTGCTCCACCTGCCGCTCCACCTGCTGCTCCACCTGCCTCTCAACGTCAGCCTCCTGCAGCACAACTGGGCCAAAGCAGGCATTTTCTTTTGTTTTGCTGTGGTAATAAAGGAGAATGTCTCGTATTGCACTGAGGTGAAATTAGGCATAAACCGATGAATACTTGTGTTTCATGACAAATTGTAAACAGACAATCTATCTATCTATCTATCTATCTATCTATCTATCTATCTATCTATCTATCTATCTATCTATCTATCTATCTATCTATCTATCTGTCTATCTGTCTGTCTGTCTGTCTGTCTGTCTGTCTGTCTGTCTGTCTGTCTGTCTGTGGCGGCCGTACGCTATCTTGTTTTACCGTCAAGGCGATAATAAAAGCGCAGTTAAAATCAGGTGCGGCTCACTTGACGGCAGTGTCTGTAGCGGCCGTACGCGATCTTGTTTTACCGTAAAGGCATTAATAAAAGCGCAGTTAAAATCACTTGACGGCAGCAGCGAACAGCTCAAGTCTTCCGTTGTTTACTTTCGTCTCATAACTATGAACGTTCGCTGACGTCACTGGACACGAACATCAGATTTACCTGCAGGTGAGGTTCAAACGTCACGCGCTGTCTTCCCTTGTTCTGGACTGAAGCTGTAAACGTGTTTAAAGGAGGAGGAAAGGGGGATGAGCGGAGGAGTGGAGGCTTGACGGCGCCGCCATATTTGTTTTCGTTGACGACGCGACGCGCGCGACGCGCCTGCAGGAGGCGCTGTGGACGCGCTGCGCGGGCACGTTACAGGACGACACTGTGTTTGTCAGGCTTCGCTGAACGTCAACAACGTTTTTATAAACAAATGTGTCCGTTTGCTATTATTATTGTGATGAAGATGAAGATGATGATGATGATGAGGGTCAGTCTACTGCTGTAGGATGAAGAAATCATTTTTTAATTGTTGTCATGACTTATCCTCTCTGCTGGATGTGTCATTGTTCACTACCAGGACACACACACACACACACACACACACACACACACACACACACACACACACCATGAGATTTATTGCCAAGAAGATAGAAATAAATCCCCAAATCAAACTTTAGTCTTCTGAGACTGAACAATAACCAATAAATAAAAACACAGCAGGTGTTTGTAAACATGCGACGCGTCGATAAAGCTTCATTAAGTCGTCGTCGAATGAAACGACGAGATCAAAGAGACGGTTCGTGATTCTTAGTGAAAAACTGCTCATGACAAGTTTGTTTGTTTGTTTGTTTGTTCACCCCGACAGCAACACGACATTAATGACCACAGACTGACCCCAAACACTTTGATTAGAAGTGTGTGTGTGTGTGTGTGTGTGTGTGTGTGTGTGTGTGTGTGTGTGTGTGACGTAACAAAGAGCAGCCCAGGACGTCGTCAGGAGGAAAAAGCAAGGAGGCCGTGGAAATGTATGGAAACCTTTAGTTTTTATTGTTATAGAGATTTTCTTTACAAAATGTGCGATTCCCTCAAATACTTCAAAACATTTTTCACATAATAGACTTGTGCCAAATAGGTTGATTTCAGTTTCACCATTTTTCGACATAAAAACAAAGTAACTAGAAAAAACAACAGAAAACCCAAAATAAATCAAGTAAGTCGCCTCGGCTGTAGAAAATCTGTTCAGGTTCTTTTGTTCCCAGAAACGAAAGGAGAGTAAAAATGATGAGAAACGCTTCATCTGAAACTGTGCAGCCGACGCATGAAACATGATGAGGAGTCAGTACGGTTAGTGTGTGTGTGTGTGTGTGTGTGTGTGTGTGTGTGTGTGTGTGTGTGTGTGTGTGTGTGTGTGTGTGTGTGTGTGTGTGTGTTAAAGGCTTTCCAGTGAAATGAAGACACTGCAGGGTTTCCAGCCCGAGGTCGGTGTGGTGGTTGCCAAGACAACTGAGTGACATCAGGTTTAATCTGATCAGAAAGGCGAGACAGAAACAAACAACAACAACAACAACAACAACAAGGCCCTAACAGTGATTTGTACCATCTTTTCCCTCCAAACTCCACATTTTCAAACAACTACAGACATTTTCCAGCAGTCAGTCACAGACGTCCCTTCAGGGACCAAGAAGAAGAAGCAGGAGTCCAGCAGAGACCAGGTCTTCCTCCTCCTGGTTCAGACCTCCAGACCACATGACCAGTGAGACGTCACCTGCTCTGTGTGTGTGTGTGTGTGGGGGGGGGGGGGGGGGGGTTTAAGGCAAATAAAACAATGTGTAAATCATTTAAAAAACCTTTCTCTTAATTAGATTGGCCAATAAAGTCCAGAATGTTTTAAAGGAAGGCAGCAGGTTTAACATGAAGTTTGTGGTTCGACAGTGAAATAAAGACAAACAACAAAGAATCATAACATTAAATAAACATGTTCTTATCAAAACAAACAAACAAACAAAAACCCTCCAGCTGCATCTCTGATCCCGTTCGTTTCCTCTGACGTGGAGTTTGAAGTCGTCTTCAGATTTAACATCGGAGGTCTTCAACCAGACGTTTCTACTGGAGTTGATCTTCAGTGTTTCTGAACGTCTCACTACGTCAAACTAACTGATCTGAGACAAGCTTCAACAATCACCTGTGCTCTTTGTCATTTTCACACAAACGTGACGGTCAAATGATTTTCACTGTTCCTAAATGATTTATCGTCTCATGTCTGCAGAGTTATTTAATTTAAGATCCACAGCTTCCAGGAAAAGTTCCACCGACAAGAAAGTGTTGGAAACGTTTTGTTTTGCTTGAGATAAGAATTCCCCCTAAACTCACTAAGTCTCTTTGTTCATATTTAACAATGAAAACTACGACCAAATGTCCTCCGACCTCCAGGAAACGTTCAGAATTCAAGTCAGTTCAACTAAACAACACAAACCAAAACCATTTCCAAACGGAGAGGAAATAAAAAACAAGGTTCAAAGTGATCCAGTTCCATAAAAACGAGATTCAATAGAAACACAGGAAGCAGCCGAGCTGCGGTCGTTCTGCTTCAGCCAGTCGTTCTCTGCTTCAGCCAGTCGTTCTGCTTCAGCCAGTCGTTCTGCTTCAGCCAGTCGTTCTGCTTCAGCCAGTCGTTCTCTGCTTCAGCCAGTCCTTCTGTGCTTCAGCCAGTCGTTCTCTGCTTCAGCCAGTCGTTCTCTGCTTCAGCCAGTCGTTCTCTGCTTCAGCCAGTCGTTCTCTGCTTCAGCCAGTCGTTCTCTGCTTCAGCCAGTCCTTCTGTGCTTCAGCCAGTCGTTCTCTGCTTCAGCCAGTCGTTCTCTGCTTCAGCCAGTCGTTCTCTGCTTCAGCCAGTCGTTCTCTGCTTCAGCCAGTCGTTCTCTGCTTCAGCCAGTCGTTCTCTGCTTCAGCCAGTCGTTCTCTGCTTCAGCCAGTCGTTCTCTGCTTCAGCCAGTCGTTCTGCTTCAGCCAGTCGTTCTCTGCTTCAGCCAGTCGTTCTCTGCTTCAGCCAGTCGTTCTCTGCTTCAGCCAGTCGTTCTCTGCTTCAGCCAGTCCTTCTGCTTCAGCCACACGGCTTTATTGCCACAAGTCACATTAGGAATGAGTTGAAGCAGGTGAGCAGCAGGGGGCCTGATGGAGGTAAAGACGCTCTGACGCCACGTCGCTGCTTCAGAGCCAGAAGGTACAAGATCAGCAATATCTGACTGCAACGTTTACAATGGAGTGTGTGAGAGTGTGTGTGTTCTTCTTTTCAGATGAACAATGTTCTTCTGCATGGCGTCGCTCTTTGCAGACAAGCCTTTGATCTCTGCAGGCAAGCCTTTGATCTCTGCAGGAACAGCCCTTCAAAGAGCCGCGCAGCAGAGAAGAAGTGGAGGAACCTGGGAACACTTCGATGTTTCCTCCTTGCAGCCAGAAGAGCCCAGATGTGGGGAAGAAACAGAGGAAGAACAACTTCCTGTTGTGAGCCGGTTCACCACGGCGACTCAGAGGAAAGTCCCAGTGTGAACCAGGGACTAAGGCTGGAACTGGACCGGACCTTCGTCCCAGTGTGAACCAGGGACTAAGGCTGGAACTGGACCGGACCTTCGTCCCAGTGTGAACCAGGGACTAAGGCTGGAACTGGACCGGACCTTCGTCCCAGTGTGAACCAGGGACTAAGGCTGGAACTGGACCGGACCTTCGTCCCAGTGTGAACCAGGGACTAAGGCTGGAACTGGACCGGACCTTCATGTGGCACTGGGAAGCTCAGGCATGAAATAAGTTAAGATACTGATATGAACAGCTCATACTGGTTTGAGGACGACGCGTATTTGTGTCCTTATGTACAATAAAGTGAGGAACAGTACAAGGCACACATCAACAGCTGAAGTATAACAAAGATATAAATAATCAACAAAAACAAAAGGTCATGAGTCGTGTGCTCTCTCCTCTCTCCTCTGTGCTTTCACTGATAAACGGCTCATCACATCTCACATGCTGCTGTTTCTGGTTGGCCCCGCCCCCTAGGAGCACTGGCGGGTTGGCCCCGCCCCCTAGGAGTGCCGGGTGGGTTGGCTCCGCCCCCTAGGAGTGCCGGTTGGGTTGGCTCCGGCCCCAAGGAGTGCTGGCGGGTTGGCCCCGCCCCCTAGGAGTAGCGGCAGGTTGGCCCCGCCCCCTAGGAGTGGCGGTGGGCGTGGTTTTGTCCGGCGGGGCGGCGGCGGTATCAGAGGCTGTCCACGAAGCTGCCGGGGAACAGGCCGGTCCGGCCGTTCCTCTGCAGCGTCCCTTTGAACCAGCCGTCCTCACGCTTCCTGTGGACGAACACGATGTCGCCCTCCTTCAGCTCCAGCTCCGCCTCACTCTGGGGGGGGTAGGACACCACCACCCGGTACCTGCAGGGAAGCACCGTGTTCAGCACCGAGGAGCACCGGGGACCCGGACAGGAAGTGGAGAGGCTGCAGACGTACCTCTCACAGATGATGGGCCGTGCGTCGTGCTGCTGAGGCAGCAGGGAGGAGCAGGGCTGGCGAGGGGGCGGAGCTATGGGAGCACATCCATCCAGGGGACCGCTCCTCCGATGGGAGGAGTCTGGGCCGGAGGAGGAAGACGCTGCAGCGGGATCGGGCTCCAGGCCGCTGACGGAGCTGGAGGGAGACGGGGCGTCGGGGCCCACGGCGCCGTGGAGCAGCTCTCCCGCTGCAGCCTGCTCCGCCTCCAGGGTGGGCGAGGAGGGCGGGGAGGGGCGGGGCTTCTTCTTGTTGGAGGACAGCAGCTTCAGCAGGCTCTTCTTTTCTCTCTGCAGCAGTGAAGCATCAGTCACTTGAACTGCAACGGCTTCAGTAGAATCAGGAGCAAGAGACAGAACAACAACAAGCCGTCCTCCTGCTACTAGATTATTATAGAATAATCCTCCTGCTACTAGATTATTATTATAGAATAATCCTCCTGCTACTAGATTATTATTATAGAATAATCCTCCTGCTACTAGATTATTATTATAGAATAATCCTCCTGCTACTAGATTATTATTATAGAATAATCCTCCTGCTACTAGATTATTATTATAGAATAATCCTCCTGCTACTAGATTATTATTATAGAATAATCCTCCTGCTACTAGAATATTATAGAATAATCCTCCTGCTACTAGATTATTATTATAGAATAATCCTCCTGCTACTAGATTATTATTATAGAATAATCCTCCTGCTACTAGATTATTATAGAATAATCCTCCTGCTACTAGAATATTATAGAATAATCCTCCTGCTACTAGAATATTATTATAGAATAATCCTCCTGCTACTAGAATATTATAGAATAATCCTCCTGCTACTAGAATATTATAGAATAATCCTCCTGCTACTAGATTATTATTATATAATAATCCTCCTGCTACTAGATTATTATAGAATAATCCTCCTGCTACTAGAATATTATAGAATAATCCTCCTGCTACTAGATTATTATTATAGAATAATCCTCCTGCTACTAGAATATTATAGAATAATCCTCCTGCTACTAGATTATTATAGAATAATCCTCCTGCTACTAGATTATTATTATAGAATAATCCTCCTGCTACTAGATTATTATTATAGAATAATCCTCCTGCTACTAGATTATTATTATAGAATAATCCTCCTGCTACTAGATTATTATTATAGAATAATCCTCCTGCTACTAGATTATTATTATAGAATAATCCTCCTGCTACTAGATTATTATTATAGAATAATCCTCCTGCTACTAGATTATTATTATATAATAATCCTCCTGCTACTAGATTATTATAGAATAATCCTCCTGCTACTAGAATATTATAGAATAATCCTCCTGCTACTAGATTATTATTATAGAATAATCCTCCTGCTACTAGAATATTATAGAATAATCCTCCTGCTACTAGATTATTATAGAATAATCCTCCTGCTACTAGATTATTATTATAGAATAATCCTCCTGCTACTAGATTATTATTATAGAATAATCCTCCTGCTACTAGATTATTATTATAGAATAATCCTCCTGCTACTAGAATATTATTATAGAATAATCCTCCTGCTACTAGAATATTATAGAATAATCCTCCTGCTACTAGATTATTATAGAATAATCCTCCTGCTACTAGATTATTATTATAGAATAATCCTCCTGCTACTAGATTATTATTATAGAATAATCCTCCTGCTACTAGATTATTATTATAGAATAATCCTCCTGCTACTAGATTATTATTATAGAATAATCCTCCTGCTACTAGATTATTATTATAGAATAATCCTCCTGCTACTAGAATATTATAGAATAATCCTCCTGCTACTAGATTATTATTATAGAATAATCCTCCTGCTACTAGATTATTATTATAGAATAATCCTCCTGCTACTAGATTATTATTATAGAATAATCCTCCTGCTACTAGAATATTATAGAATAATCCTCCTGCTACTAGATTATTATTATAGAATAATCCTCCTGCTACTAGATTATTATTATAGAATAATCCTCCTGCTACTAGAATATTATAGAATAATCCTCCTGCTACTAGATTATTATTATAGAATAATCCTCCTGCTACTAGATTATTATTATAGAATAATCCTCCTGCTACTAGATTATTATTATAGAATAATCCTCCTGCTACTAGATTATTATTATAGAATAATCCTCCTGCTACTAGAATATTATAGAATAATCCTCCTGCTACTAGAATATTATTATAGAATAATCCTCCTGCTACTAGAATATTATAGAATAATCCTCCTGCTACTAGAATATTATAGAATAATCCTCCTGCTACTAGATTATTATTATATAATAATCCTCCTGCTACTAGATTATTATAGAATAATCCTCCTGCTACTAGAATATTATAGAATAATCCTCCTGCTACTAGATTATTATTATAGAATAATCCTCCTGCTACTAGAATATTATAGAATAATCCTCCTGCTACTAGATTATTATAGAATAATCCTCCTGCTACTAGATTATTATTATAGAATAATCCTCCTGCTACTAGATTATTATTATAGAATAATCCTCCTGCTACTAGATTATTATTATAGAATAATCCTCCTGCTACTAGATTATTATTATAGAATAATCCTCCTGCTACTAGAATATTATAGAATAATCCTCCTGCTACTAGATTATTATTATAGAATAATCCTCCTGCTACTAGATTATTATTATAGAATAATCCTCCTGCTACTAGATTATTATTATAGAATAATCCTCCTGCTACTAGAATATTATAGAATAATCCTCCTGCTACTAGATTATTATTATAGAATAATCCTCCTGCTACTAGATTATTATTATAGAATAATCCTCCTGCTACTAGAATATTATAGAATAATCCTCCTGCTACTAGATTATTATTATAGAATAATCCTCCTGCTACTAGATTATTATTATAGAATAATCCTCCTGCTACTAGATTATTATTATAGAATAATCCTCCTGCTACTAGAATATTATAGAATAATCCTCCTGCTACTAGAATATTATTATAGAATAATCCTCCTGCTACTAGAATATTATTATAGAATAATCCTCCTGCTACTAGAATATTATTATAGAATAATCCTCCTGCTACTAGAATATTATAGAATAATCCTCCTGCTACTAGATTATTATTATAGAATAATCCTCCTGCTACTAGAATATTATTATAGAATAATCCTCCTGCTACTAGAATATTATTATAGAATAATCCTCCTGCTACTAGAATATTATTATAGAATAATCCTCCTGCTACTAGATTATTATTATAGAATAATCCTCCTGCTACTAGAATATTATTATAGAATAATCCTCCTGCTACTAGATTATTATTATAGAATAATCCTCCTGCTACTAGATTATTATTATAGAATAATCCTCCTGCTACTAGAATATTATAGAATAATCCTCCTGCTACTAGAATATTATAGAATAATCCTCCTGCTACTAGAATATTATAGAATAATCCTCCTGCTACTAGAATATTATAGAATAATCCTCCTGCTACTAGAATATTATTATAGAATAATCCTCCTGCTACTAGATTATTATTATAGAATAATCCTCCTGCTACTAGATTATTATTATAGAATAATCCTCCTGCTACTAGAATATTATAGAATAATCCTCCTGCTACTAGATTATTATTATAGAATAATCCTCCTGCTACTAGATTATTATTATAGAATAATCCTCCTGCTACTAGATTATTATTATAGAATAATCCTCCTGCTACTAGAATATTATTATAGAATAATCCTCCTGCTACTAGAATATTATAGAATAATCCTCCTGCTACTAGAATATTATTATAGAATAATCCTCCTGCTACTAGATTATTATTATAGAATAATCCTCCTGCTACTAGAATATTATAGAATAATCCTCCTGCTACTAGAATATTATTATAGAACAATAATATTTATTTATAATATTATCCTCCTGAGGGAGGAAGGAAGACGGAATCACAGCAACATAGATCAGAAGCCGGTAAAAATTAAAATGTCCCCCCTACTTTGGCGTCTTTGTCCAGCCGGCAGGCGAGAGCGGCGTTGTTCCCCCCCCCGGCCAGAAGGGGGCCGGGCCTCAGAGCGTCGCCCTCCAGAGACGCAGCGCTGACGTTGGGTGGAGTCAGGGAGGCGGCGGCGCAGCCCAGGGCCCCCCCGGCCCGGGTGCAGCCCTGCGCCCCCCCGGGGGGCTGCGGGCCCACGGCCAGGTGGGGGGCGAAGGTTCCGGGCGGCGCCGTCTGGATGGGCGTCACCGCCGCCGCGGGCCTGTCCTGGCTGTGACACGCCGCTGCAGACGCAACAACAACACTGGGTCAGTTGAAGCCCCGCCCCCTGTGCAGAGACGCGGCGGCGGCCGGACGTACCCGTCCTGGCGGCGTGGCGAGCCTGGTTCACCGTCATCTGGGCGCCGAGGTGCAGCGGCACTTTTGGCTGCTGCCCGGTGGCCGTTTGAGCCGAGGCCACCGCGGCGGCAGGTTGGCAGTTGGCGGGAACGGCGCCGGAGCAGACGAGGGCTTTGTTGAAGTCGGGCCCCGGGACCACGGCCCCCGGGGGACCAGACGGCGGGCTGACCACCGTGACGCCCCTCCCAGACTGGCTGCACAGGGTCAGGGGCCCCTTGGGCTGGCTGCTGGACGCCGTCCTGCCGAGGAGAGGGGGGGAGCCAGGAGAGGGAGGAGCCACGAGAGGGGAGGAGCCAATAGGGGAGGAGCCAGGAGAGGGATGGGCCATGAGAGGGGAGGAGTCAAAAGAGGGAGTGGCCAAGATAGGTGAGGGGCCGAGAGAGGAGACCAAGAGAGAGGGAGGAGCCACGAGAGGGGAGGAGCCAGGAGAGGGGAGGAGTCAATTTAGGGGAGGAGTCAAGAGAGGGAGTGGCCAAGAGAGGGGAGGGGCCGAGAGAGGAGACCAAGAGAGGGGAGGAGCCACGAGAGGGGAGGAGTCAATTTAGGGGAGGAGTCAAGAGAGGGAGTGGCCAAGAGAGGGGAGGGGCCGAGAGAGGAGACCAAGAGAGGGGAGGAGCCACGAGAGGGGAGGAGTCAATTTAGGGGAGGAGTCAAGAGAGGGAGTGGCCAAGAGAGGGGAGGGGCCGAGAGAGGAGACCAAGAGAGGGGGTGGCCAAGAGAGGGAGGAGTCAAGAGAGGGAGGAGTCAAGAGAGGCTGTCATCATCATCATCCAGTCCCAGAAAAGTGAAGGAGCCATTCCGGAGGCGGAGCCGTTCAGGAGGCGGAGCCCAGAGAGGACAGGTGAAAGGGGACGGACTGTGGACTCACCTGCTGACGGGACTCATGTAGTTCCCCGGGAAGACGCCGATCTTGCCGGTGTGCATGGAGGTGCCCTTGAACCAGCCGTCCTGGCAGCGCTCCAGCACCAGGAACATCTGGCCCTTCCTCAGCTCCAGCTCGTCGTCCTTGCGGGGGGCGTAGGGGAACATGGCCACGTAGCTGCTCACAGCAGAGGGAGGACACGTTTCAGAAAGGCCAACAGGAAAGCAGCTGACATTCCACATGGGTTCATTCGTTGGACTTCAGCCTGCGGCCCGGTGCTCCAGCAGACATGTGACCTCTGAGAAGACCAGAGGGGGGGATTGGGGGGGGGGGGGGGGGGGCTTTGGGGGGCTCCACACAGACGAGGACTTCCTCCCGCCGATCAAAGCCTTTGTGACGTTTGGCTGCACAGTGAAGCAGCGTGGGACTGTTGTTGTAACTCACACTGTGGGTCTTTGTCTCCCACTCTGGTCGCTGATGCTGGGGGAGGGCCTCTGTCCTGCAGCCAGGGAGAACGCTGCCCCGGAGCACTGGGGGGGAGGAGGGGGTGGTGGCGGGAGAGCATCCTGTACAGGGGGGGAGGAGGGACACCGTCACTGGTCGGAAGGCGTTACGCAACAGGAAACTGTTTATGAGGAAAAGAGGATGAGGTTTTTCCCTCAGGTTCGTCGATACTAGAGAGAGAGTACCCCCCCCCCCCCCCGCAGTGGACAATCCCTGGTTCTGCTTGCTTGTCTGTTGCTAGGCGACCACAGAGCAGGGTGTTACATCCATTGCAGTATTTAATTAGAGCAAATCGACGACAGATCAGCCGTCAAACCAAGCAGCTTCATCTGGACTGCTGCTTTTCCCTGCTTCAACATCTGCAGGCTCAGAAGACGCCCAGGGCTTTGTCTTGAAGGGAAATGATCACATCTGTACGCTGGTACAATGATGACATCACTGAGGCTCCCAGCTCGTGATGTCACCAAACAACAAACACACTTATTGGAACTGTGGAAAACTCAAACCAGGTCTTGCTGCGTGGAAAACTGAAGGACAGGCCTCCGCCTCCACCTCCACCTCCGCCTCCACCTCCACCTCCGTCTCCACCTCCACCTCCACCTCCACCTCCAGTGAGGAGCACAGTAATGGTTTCCATGACACCCGGGGCAGCAGGGTGGTGCTCAGACACCACCCTGCTGCCCCGACGTCTCTTGGTTTGACGCTCAAACACTGAAAATTAGTTTCCTGCAGGCGAGAAGAATGATCTGTTCTAAACATCATGGAGGGACACACACACACACACACACACACACACACACACACACACACACACACACACACACACACACACACACACACACACACACACACACACACACACACACACACACACACACACACACACACACACACACACACACCTGTTTTCAGTCTGCTGACATAAAATGAATAATAAAGTACATAACTACCAGAACCCTCCCTGACCAGGTTAGAAAGCTGCTGACTGGAGGACCTGGAGGACCTGGAGGACCTGGAGGACCTGGAGGACCCCCTCATGTGAGGCCCGTCACGTCTCACTGTGTGGTTGTGAAGTACTGTAATAAGTGTAATAACTGTAATACACCTGAAGCCGTGTGGTTCACGACGCCCTGCAGACCGACTCACATTCTGCACAGCGACTGATTTGATGCACACACGTTCCACCTTTACATTCCTGTGATGCATAATTCTACCATGTCGGCGTGACGTTAGGCATTAATACGGCTTAGTGCCAAAACTGCCTTCAGACAGAAGCCGTACGTTAAGAAGCAGATGGCTGTTCCAGTGGAGAGAATAGAAGTCGTGCAGTGCAGATGTACAGTTACTAGGTTTAATTCAAGCAACGTTGTAGAAACACATGCAATTGTTCTCCATCACACACAAGAGGACTCAGTGTCATTCAAGTGTTTCTGTTCATGGTGAACATGAAGTGACTCCAGAGAAATGGGCTGCATGATGACGCTGATGTTTGTTCGATACGAGAACAGGAAAGAAGTAAAGCAGATAAACACCCTTTTCTTCACAACGACATACTTTTATGCTCCAAAACAGCTGGAGCTCTTTTGCTACTGAAAATCAGGACTTGTGTAAAATCCCAGTTGTAATGGATGTTTGGTTAAAGCCCCAGCTTGTGAACATTTCCTCCTTCACTCACCACAGCGACAGACGTGTAGCTGGTCTCCGGGGGAAACGTGAAGACGGTGGCCGTGGTGACGGGGCTGCTCGGGGGGGGGGTCACGATCAGTCCAGATGTGCAAATATGTACCTGCAATACAAGAGAACCTGTAAAGATGTTTGATGCAGCAAACAATCAGCTCCTGATAACATGAAGCACCTCCATGGTGTTTCACTAGCAGAGACACATGAGGCCTTGTTTCCATGGTAACAGTCGCCATGTTGGACCTCAGAGAGCAGGTGACCTCAGAAAGGCTTTTCATTGGACACAGAGACGGTGTCCTGGTAACAAGGCCGTCCTGTTGGACACAATGTCCCCTGTAACTGGTCCAGACCGGACCGCCTCCTGAGGGGTTCTCCAGAACCGGCAGAACGAGGAGCCTCATCCAGAATCTAGAACATGAAACTAGAGCCTTCATGCCTCCTCCTCATCACTCTCTCTGTTTGTCCCCAGACAGAGTCCTGGTCTCGTGGTCTCCCCTCCAGGATGTGGACCAGGACACCTGCAGAGCTGTCATTTATTCATTTATCTTAATGAGACAGAACTCTGTCCACCAAACACAGCGTTGGTCCCGTTGTCCCAGTGAAGCGTCTCTTTACCAGAGAAGACGTCTTTGTTTGACCTTCCAGTGTGAAAAGAGCTCCTGATTGAAGTGTGGATATATACGTGGAAATACTTCTTTGGTGATACACAAATCATATTTACATGAAAAGGCTTCAGGATCTACTGTCTCACGGAGGAGGACAGACACTCACTGTGGACCAAAGCTTCATGCCTGAGCTTAATGGAGGGTTTTAGAGCGTCACTGTGGAAAGCCTGCGCTAAGCAGACAGCACGGAAAGTAAAGTACGTTAAGGAGAGAAAGACTCACAAAGAGGGAGGCGTAATAAAACAGATTAGTTACAATCCCCCAATGAGACATGAGTGGAAATCCCAAACTGCCAGTATTGAACAAATAAGCAGCCCAGAAAGACAAACCTCTTCAAAACCTTCTATGCCGTGAAGGTGATAAAAAGCTGTTGTGATGAAGATCATGAAGACTGAGACTCGTCTCCAATCAGAAGTACTAATGAAGATCATGAAGACTGAGACTCGTCTCCAATCAGAAGTACTGATGAAGATCATGAAGACTGAGACTCGTCTCCAATCAGAAGTACTGATGAAGATCATGAAGACTGAGACTCGTCTCCAATCAGAAGTACTGGATCATTTCTTCTGCCAAATCTTGTTGATCTTCAACAAAACATTTAGGACTTTTCAAAAGGTTTCTTATCGTCGTGTGACACAGTGAATGTCGAGCATCGACTCAAACCTCCACCTCAAGTGGCGAGCAACCTCCACCCTGCTGCAACCTCCACCCCGCCGCGGCCTCCACCCTGCTGCAACCTCCACCCCGCCGCGGCCTCCACCCCGCTGCAGCCTCCACCCCGCTGCAACCTCCACCCCGCTGCAACCTCCACCCCGCTGCAACCTCCACCCCGCTGCAGGCCTCCACCCCGCTGCAACCTCCACCCCGCTGCAACCTCCACCCCGCTGCAATCTCCACCCCGCTGCAACCTCCACCCCGCTGCAGCCTCCACCCCGCTGCAACCTCCACCCCGCTGCAACCTCCACCCCGCTGCAACCTCCACCCCGCTGCAACCTCCACCCCGCTGCAGGCCTCCACCCCGCTGCAGCCTCCACCCCGCTGCAGCCTCCACCCCGCTGCAGCCTCCACCCCGCTGCAGCCTCCACCCCGCTGCAACCTCCACCCCGCTGCAATCTCCACCCCGCTGCAGGCCTCCACCCCGCTGCAACCTCCACCCCGCTGCAACCTCCACCCCGCTGCAGCCTCCACCCCGCTGCAGCCTCCACCCCGCTGCAGCCTCCACCCCGCTGCAACCTCCACCCCGCTGCAACCTCCACCCCGCTGCAACCTCCACCCCGCTGCAGGCCTCCACCCCGCTGCAGCCTCCACCCCGCTGCAGCCTCCACCCCGCTGCAACCTCCACCCCGCTGCAACCTCCACCCCGCTGCAACCTCCACCCCGCTGCAGGCCTCCACCCCGCTGCAGCCTCCACCCCGCTGCAGCCTCCACCCCGCTGCAGCCTCCACCCCGCTGCAACCTCCACCCCGCTGCAACCTCCACCCCGCTGCAGGCCTCCACCCCGCTGCAGGCCTCCACCCTGACAGGCCTCCACCCCGCTGCAGCCTCCACCCCGCTGCAACCTCCACCCCGCTGCAACCTCCACCCCGCTGCAGGCCTCCACCCTGACAGGCCTCCACCCAGCCACTTTACAAGCGGGGGGGCGTTCTGCTTGTATCCAGAATGTTTGTTGGAGGACAATAATGTGGAGTTCAGCCAGAAATCGACCTTCAGGTTTTCAAGAAGCGTCTAAATGCAAAGCTCCTTTCTTGTACCTGCTGCTACAAACTGAGTTGTTGAATCTCTTCTCAATCAGTGGAACAGTTCCAGCCTGTTCCTCCAATGGGGGTTCTACTGTGAGTGGACCCTGGTGTTAATGGAACCCCCAGTTCCCCAGCAGGCCCCGCCCCCCCTCTTACCTGTGAAGGTGCGCTGCAGGACAGACCCCCACTCATCTCACTGATGCGAGCCGCTGCCGTGGGGTTGCTGGAGCTGATGAGGACGGGGCCGCTGATCTCCATGGAGTGGCGCTGGGGGGGGGGGGCCAGCATGGGTTTGTGGGACATGGTGAGGGAGGTGAAGGAATGTCGTTTCTTGCTGTTCTTCTTCTCCCCGGCCCGCTGGGCGCCGTTGCTCTGGGGCCCCGAGGAGGCCCCCGAGGAGGCCCCCTCCCCACCGTCTGCACCGGGGTCTGACGGCTTGTCCAACTCTATAAGCTGCCGGGCCGCCGAGTTGAACTGTGGGGGGGGGGGGGCATTAAAATGATCATGAAAACTGTCACTCTCTATAAAACAACTCTGCCTTTCTGTCACAAGTGTTGACATAGAAAGCGTCTCAATGGTGTCCCATTGATCCGTCCCATGTGTCCTTGGTGGAGGACACGTCTTCCTGGACCTACTCATCCTCAAAGCCTGTTCTGATGGAACGTTGGTGCTCCAAATGCAGCAAGTCCTCCAAACACAGGCCACCTGCAGAGCCGCAGGGCCGCAGGGCCGCAGGGCCGCAGCTCCTCCCCGTCATGTGACCACAGCTTGTCTGACTCACCTGCCGAGTCTCAGCCAGCTGTGACTCTGCTTCTGGAGGCCAGAACCCCGACACGCCTCCTGGTAATGAGCGGCTGCCTGAGCTCCTCCTCTGAAGACCGACGCTCCACCCAGGCTGCTGCTCCACCCACCCTCCTGCTCCACCCACCATTGGTGACACTGACTTTAGAAAAGCAAATCCACATTTTCTTACCTCCACATACGAGATGGGGAAAATCCCGATCTTGTCTCCCAGCATTCCCTCGGCCCAGTTCTCGTCCACCCTGCGGATCACCGTCAGGACGTCGTCCTGGAGCACAGCGGACCAAGTGGAATTAACAACAGTGTCGTCTTCCTGGAGGGACAAGCTCACCAGGAGTAATGAGATGAGGACAACGTTTGATTAAATGGGACGAGCCCTGGGGGGGGGAGGGGGGAGAGGGGAGGGGGGGGTCTTTGGGGGGGGTCTGTTAGCAGAACTCCTTGGTAAGCTGGTTTCTTTCCTCTTCTTTTGCTCCAGAGGCCATGAAGTGATGACGGAGTGTGAAACACCAGAGCAGGACTGTAAGCTCTTGATGACTGGTTGAGCTGGCAGTGCGGCGGCAGTGTGGCAGTGTGGCGGCAGTGTGGCTGCAGTGTGGCAGTGTGGCGGTAGTGTGGCTGCAGTGTGGCTGCAGTGTGGCAGTGTGGCGGTAGGTGTGGCTGCAGTGTGGCGGTAGTGTGGCGGCAGTGTGGCTGCAGTGTGGCAGTGTGGCGGCAGTGCGGCGGCAGTGTGGCTGCAGTGTGGCAGTGTGGCTGCAGTGTGGCGGCAGTGTGGCGGCAGTGTGGCGGCAGTGTGGCGGCAGTGTGGCTGCAGTGTGGCTGCAGTGTGGCTGCAGTGTGGCTGCAGTGTGGCGGTAGTGTGGCTGCAGTGTGGCGGTAGTGTGGCGGCAGTGTGGCTGCAGTGTGGCGGCAGTGTGGCGGCAGTGTGGCGGCAGTGTGGCGGCAGTGTGGCTGCAGTGTGGCTGCAGTGTGGCTGCAGTGTGGCTGCAGTGTGGCGGTAGTGTGGCTGCAGGTGGCAGTGTGGCTGCAGTGTGGCAGTGTGGCTGCAGTGTGGCTGCAGTGTGGCGGTAGTGTGGCTGCAGTGTGGCGGTAGTGTGGCGGCAGTGTGGCAGTGTGGCGGCAGTGTGGCGGCAGTGTGGCAGTGTGGCTGCAGTGTGGCTGCAGTGTGGCAGTGTGGCGGCAGTGTGGCGGCAGTGTGGCGGCAGTGTGGTGGCAGTGTGGCTGCAGTGTGGCAGCAGTGTGGCAGTGTGGCTGCAGTGTGGCTGCAGTGTGGCGGCAGTGTGGCTGCAGTGTGGCGGCAGTGTGGCGTCTCACCTTGCAGAAGGGCAGACAGTCCTTGTCGGCCTCCTTGTCTTTCAGCTCGAAGTCGTACAGCGCCTTGCACTGCGGCGGCGGCTGCGGCAGCGGCTTCACCACCTGGACGAAGTTGGTGGGGAAGAAGCCGTGGACGCCGCCCAGCTCCCCGTGGAACCAGTTCTCATCCACCTGCCGGCGCAGGATGATGATGTCACCCTTGCTGAACTTCAGGTCTCCTGGCTCCTTGCCGTCATAGTTGTAGAGCGCCTTGGCACAAGGCAGCTGGGGGACACCCTGTCAACGGAGCGGGGACGTTAGAGACAGGAAGGACAATGTCTCCGAGACCTGGTGAGGTTCTCTGGTTTGGTTCTGGGACCAAGTATACAACTGTCTAAGAACCAGCACCTTTTCCTGGAGTTCTCCTTCCATTTGAGTTACTTTTTATTACTTTCAGCAGCTGCTGACAACATCTGTCTGTGGACGTGACAACAGTAATGCTACAATAGTAACTATATAACAGTAATGCTACAATAGTAACTATATAACAGTAATGCTACAATAGTAAACTATACAACAGTAATGCTACAATAATAACTATACAACAGTAATGCTACAATAATAACTATATAACAGTAATGCTACAATAATAACTATATAACAGTAACTCTACAATAATAACTATATAACAGTAATGCTACAATAATAACTATATAACAGTAACTCTACAATAATAACTATATAACAGTAATGCTACAATAATAACTATATACTACAATAATAACATACAACAGTAATGCTACAATAGTAACTACAATAGTAACTACAATAGTAACTACAATAGTAACTCTACAATAGTAACATACAGCAGCTTGGAGAAGTAACTTTAATCTGATTACTGGTTTAGAAATAGTAACAGTAGATTACTCATTACTGTAAAAAGTGGTCATATGAGAGTGAGGTGTTACTAAGTAACTAAGTAATGCATCACTAACACTAGTGAAGAACAACGAGGCGATGTGGGACTGAACACTGGTTCATGTCTCATGAAGCACCGTCTTCATGAGACATGAACCAGAGACGGAACCAGAACTAGACCCTGGTAGGGACGTGTTACCAGGACGGAACCAGAACTAGACCCTGGTAGGGACGTGTTACCAGGACGGAACCAGAACTAGACCCTGGTAGGGACGTGTTACCAGGACGGAACCAGAACTAGACCCTGGTAGGGACGTGGTTACCAGACGGAACCAGAACCAGAAACAACAGCTGACCTTCATCAGTGTACAGTCGGAGTTATGATTCCTGGATCAGTAAGGAAGCAGCTCCTGGATGTTTGACACCTTGAGCAGACGGAGTTCCATTAAAGACTCTGCTGGTTCAAGAAGCTGACTAAACGCTGAAGAAGCCCAGGCTCCGCCCCCTCCATCCCTCAGAGGAAGGTTTGTACCCAGACCGTGAAGTGGGGTCCTGAAAGGCTCATTCAGGGAGACAATCCAGGAAGAGGGAGACGGCGAGCGGGGGGGGGGGGGGGGGGGGGGTGGGGGGGGGGGGCAGCATCAATGTTGTCCTTTCAGGAGGGTGTTCATGAGCAAGGCTCCGGTCCAAACAACCCCACCATTTAGCCCAGTCCTCTGAGACGCCATCCAGTGATCAGAATCCCAAACACTGCCAGCTGACTGGGTCTGGTCTGTGGAAGGTAAAGTGTCATACCACGTCAGCTGGGACGTCCAGAGAGGCGGGGGTTAACGCAGACCTCTGCAGGCCTCTGCAGGCTTGTTGAAGGCTAATGAAGCGTTTAAAAGCTCAGAGGAGAAGAAAGTACAGAATGATTTGTGATGGTGAGCCAGGCTGACATTACCCTGCTGCAGAGGAGGGGGGCCCCCAGCCCCCCCTCACTGCACTGAACTGGGCCTCCTTTCAGGGGACGCTGGCTTTGAGCCCACCAGGCCTGGCGGGGAGCTCCGTGATCAAAATGCTAATGAAAGTGAAGCTCTGCCATTTTGGTTTCAGAAGACAGAACAGAAACCAAGAGGATGTAATTCCATGGTAAATATGAAATGCTGGTCCTTCTGACACTGGGACATTCGTGAGCGCTCGTTTGTCATCTGAAGCCAAGACCCAAGAAAACCTTAAGCTGTGTTGTACAGTTACTTTGACACAAGATGAAAGTGATTTCAACAAAGCAGTTCAAGAATAAAACTGCAGTCATCACTTCACTGGGTAGATAAAAAGAGCTTAATATCAAGACTTTGATTTCCACTAATCAGTTGCGTGTTGAAGAGCCGACAATGTCTGGTCTCAACAGAAGGTGTGAGTTCCACATGTTCTCACAGCTGGATCCTCACCTCCCTGACCGGCTGGCAGCAAATTTACATTTCCATGTTTCACTCAGCTGACACAGAGAGAGGAGGAGGGGGGGGGGGGGGGGGGTCATATCCGGTGTGGGTCCATGGAGACAGAAGTGTTGAGTCTGCAGACGACCAGCAGGAGGAAAGAAGCATCACTTTATACAAGTCGTCTGGTTGTTTCCCAGCATCACAGTTGCTCTGAACCCTCAACACTCTTTGTCTGGACTTTTAAACCCGAGAGCCACGACACACCACGTTGTTGGTCAAAGACAAAGGGTTAGGGTTCAAACCAACCCAGAGCGCTGAAGTTGTTCTTTTCATGTGCGAGTCAGACTTGATGAAGTGAGTATAGAGCAGCAGAAGCCTCTGCTGGGCTGCTGCCTCTCTTAACGACACTTCTAATAGCTTCAAGTCTATTTAA
Organism: Blennius ocellaris; assembly: GCF_963422515.1. Classification (NCBI taxonomy): domain Eukaryota; kingdom Metazoa; phylum Chordata; class Actinopteri; order Blenniiformes; family Blenniidae; genus Blennius; species Blennius ocellaris. The sequence goes on along the minus strand of NC_137661.1, from coordinate 29,003,021 downwards.
AGACCCATGATGGCAGATCACCCACAGTGGCAGCATCTGCTTTGACTCCTGAAAACCAAAGGAGAGCTCAGACCTTTACAACGCCACGCTTGCTATCACCACCAGCATGTTAGCCGTTAGCTCATATCAATGCTAACTAGCCTGTCAGGTAGCAACATCACTGTGTGAATCACTGAGCGGAGACTCGGAGATAAACCAGTACCAGAGTCAATGTGTTCACTAATTCCTATGTTTATAGTGCATTAGGGTTAAGATAGTAGCCGAGTTCATTTTAGGCCACTGCTCCAAAGTAAGAAACTTCCTTCTGGTGCAAAATCCATCCAGGTACATCAAAGCACCATCAAAGCAAAATCAGAGGGTGAGTGAGCTCTGAAAGATTACACTCCTCTGAACCACTAAGGTAAAACGACAGTTACTGTGATCAGTAGTGATTATGTAAGACTGTACCATGTCTTCAAAGTAAACATTCTTTCTTAATATTCAGGAAATGATGACGTAAAATAAGCCTGGCTTGTAAAATAAATTGGAGCAAAAGAAAACCACCGAGGATTTGGTCAGTATTGTAAATGAGCCCCTGGGGTCCCAGACACCTTCTGGAGCCGGACTGGGTGATGATTCACCTCTATGTCTGGAAGACGTCCAGCCAGATAAACAGAGGAGCATCAGCTGGTGTGTGCAATAAGCCTGAATTACAGATAATGCAATTACACCAGTGTGGTAAGGAAAAGTAGCAGTGAGGGTGTTCTCTTCCACGGTGCCGGATTATAACGGAATTAGCGAGTGTTCTGCTCCGCAGCACAGCCAAATGTCAACAACCAGTGTGTAGACACGCATCAAAACACAGCGCATGCACGCACGCATGCATGGCAAATAAGAGCAGGTCAGATGGGGATAATTGCAGGAACAGCTTGCCTCTACACATGTGGGGTTGAGGAGACATAAAGAAAGAAGAGGCCTCCTGTGGGAACGGGACACAGTTACCACTCTGTTGAACATGTAGAAGATCCGCGCTTCAACCAAATCACAATAAACCTTGCATCTGCAATGCATCAGACCCAGTGTGCAACAAGTTTGCTCTCCTCGTCGGGGGCTCGGGCCTCCTGCTCTCAGCCCGTCACCCCCCCGGGGGACTGCCAGACATGCCTCCACTCCCCTCTGGATACATGGAGACCTCCAGCACCGCAGCAGGAGAGCCACAATGAGCAGGGGGCACCACTGCCAGAACACAGTGAGCAAGGTGTAGGGGGGTGGGGGGGGGGGGTCTGGTTTGTCCTACACGACATTTCCAGGGCAAAAGAATGTCCGACAGAGCGTCAGGCTGGAGGGCAGGTGGTCAGTCGCTGGACAGTTGTTGTGTCTGTTGGCTGCAGATCTGACCACCGACGCTGCAGCACAGCTACTGAAGCCCACTGGGGGGAGGGGGGGGGGGGCTTCTCAGGACCTGGACCATCTTGATCCCATTACAGCTCCATTACTTCCAATTGATTCCTAATGGCTTTTTCAATGCCCACTGGAGATGTGGCCTGTTCCTCATGTCTAAACAGTGATTTTAGGGTGTAAACTGCAGGGAGAGAGGCAGAGGTGCATTTCAGAACATTCTAAGAGAAAAAACAACTTACTCATAAATAAGAAAAACTACAAAAAATACTGCTGAGTGAATTATTATGCAGACAATAAAGCCTCACTACAAGCCAAAACAACAACAATGGTTTATCTCATATGCAATTCAGTGTGAAGGGAGAGAATCCAACGTGAAGTTTTGATGGGTTGAGAGACATTTTGTATTGTAGGTCAATGAGAGGGCATGAAAACGGTTCAATCAGGAGTAAAAAGAACTTTGTGAAAGTACTTCCTTCCTATTGAGCACTTGTCTCAGCATCATGACAGCGTCCTCATCTGGAGACGTCGTCTCCGTCAGTCTGAGACAATAGAAAAACTTCCCTTCTCTGGTTTCCATGGAAACTGCACACAGGAGCACTTTTTTGGCTATTTCTGGGTGTGTTGACAGCGCAGTGAATCTTATGAAAGAGAGTCATTGACAATCCAGCCGGGGTGCAGCTCTGGCTGCTTCATTGATGGGGCCCAGAACGGTGCTGAAGTCAATGTGCAATCACTGCAAAGAAACAGTTTGGCATTTGGGGAATAGAATCTTTTGTTTTTTCAGACAGGATTTAGATGCAAACAAGTCAAAGGCCCTTGCATGTCTGGCTGGAGAACACGAAGGCTCCAGTTATCTGAGGTGACACGACGAGCTGGTCTCTACTGGAACCCAACAAAACCACCTGTCAAAGTCTAAACTGGTTACTTCAAGTTGACGGATTCAATCGGTCTGATACTGACTGAACAACCACTAATCTACACAAAGTCAACATGCAGACGTTTCCCCCACGACACTCCCAGTCGAGTGGGAACTCTTTATGTATTTGACGACAATTCGTAAAAGATGTAACAAACCATTCAAGCTTTCCAAAGCTGTTCCTCTACAACTCACTGTGCCTGTTTGTTTCATCACTACATCCCACACATTAGCCTGCAGTTCCCTGAGAGCAGCCTGGACGCCAGATGGGAGCTTGAATCACATGTGAAAGGAACAGGAAGTTTTCAAAAGCACTTCAGACTCTCCTCCTGTTCCTGGGTCAGCAAAGCATCTGTCACTGTGTCTGAGAGGAACTTCCTGAGACAATGTCTGCTGCAAGGCACTACAGCACCGTGACCCCACCGTGACCCCACAGTGACCCCACAGTGACCCCGACAATCTGGAGTTCCTGCGAGTCCCGACCTTCAGCCGACTGCCTTACGGGGTCCTGGGGGCGGGGCTCCGATCAGACTTCCCGGGGGCGGGGCTCCGATCAGACTTCCCGGGGGCGGGGCTCCGATCAGACTTCCCGGGGGCGGGGCTCCGATCAGACTTCCCGGGGGCGGGGCTCCGATCAGACTTCCCGGGGGCGGGGCTCCGATCAGACTTCCCGGGGGCGGGGCTCCGATCAGACTTCCCGGGGGCGGGGCTCCGATCAGACTTCCCGGGGGCGGGGCTCCGATCAGACGTCCCGGGGGCGGGGCTCCGATCAGACTTCCCGGGGGCGGGGCTCCGATCAGACTTCCCGGGGGCGGGGCTCCGATCAGAGTCGGTCCATTTGGCCCCGTAAGGCCCAAGCAGGAGCTCCACTGAGATTCCTGCATTGTGGTGGCGAGGTCTATGAAAACATGCAGCACCTGGCCGGACCATGAAGACTGTAAGCTCCAGATTAGTCATCAGAGAGGAAGCGTTCTAACAGGAAGGGGGAGGAGTTATGGGCCAGCATGTGCACACTGTGGATCTGTCACACATGTGGTCTTCATAAGGCCTTTGTGTTTGGGTGTGACTGCATGCTGCGCTGTGAAAAGGCAATTACACACAACCACTCACACACAAACTAGACCTTCCCTTTGTGTTGGCCTGCAGGGGCTGTGGTCTTTACCGGGCTGGCCCCGGGCCCCGGGACCCCCAGTCTGCTGGTCTGACCAGGAACCAAAGGACAGAACTAGTTCACTGTGTGCCAGTTCAACACTGGACACTTTCACAGGTCGGAGCAGAACCAGAGGGAAGACAAAGAGCCAGTGCCTGAACCTGAACCTGAACCTGAACCTGAACCTGAACCTGAACCTGCAATGTGGTTCTGACATTAAGGTCAGTTGACCCCAGTAACTTAGTAAAGCAAGACAACTGTGAAACAAAATAATCTTCAATCACTGAATGTGTCCAGAACAAATCCAGCAGCTGGTGGGGAACTACCAGAGAACTACCAGAGAACTACCAGAGAACTACCAGAGAACTACCAGAGAACTACTAGAGAACTACCAGAGAACTACTAGAGAACTACCAGAGAACTACTAGAGAACTACTAGAGAACTACCAGAGAAATACCAGAGAACTACTAGAGAACTACTAGAGAACTACCAGAGAACTACTAGAGAACTACCAGAGAACTACTAGAGAAATACCAGAGAAATACCAGAGAACTACTAGAGAACTACTAGAGAACTACCAGAGAACTACTAGAGAACTACCAGAGAACTACCAGAGAACTACCAGAGAACTACCAGAGAACTACCAGAGAACTACTAGAGAACTACCAGAGAACTACTAGAGAACTACCAGAGAACTACTAGAGAACTACTAGAGAACTACCAGAGAAATACCAGAGAACTACCAGAGAACTACTAGAGAACTACCAGAGAACTACCAGAGAACTACTAGAGAACGACCAGAGAACTACTAGAGAACTACCAGAGAACTACCAGAGGACTGAAAAGCAGGGTGAAAAGCAGGGTTCACTCAGTCCTGCCACTACAAGCTCAGACGCGTGCTTTATGTGATAATCACACTTATCAGTGAGGATTAGCACACAGAACGCTAACTAGCATCCACGCTGCAGCAGGATTAGCTCACCAATGTCACAGTATGTGTGAATTGAAGGCTGAATACTAAGCGTTGCCTCACATTGTGTGCTGGTGAAGGCCGCCACTGTCTGGGCCTTTTGTTCCTGCTGGACATTCAGGCTGAGCACCTGCTCTGCTCTGACTCTCCTCCGTCTGCAGAGGAGGAGAGTCTGAGCACCTGCTCTGCTCAGACTCTCCTCCGTCTGCAGAGGAGGAACCGGGAAACCACCCACTGTGCTGCTCTGGGTCAAGACCTTGTTCAATGTGGGTTTCTCATACGGCTGCTTATCTTTTAATCGTCCTGCCATGTGTCACTAGTGGGAAACTGTGGGCCGTTTGCTTGTATTGGCCGATGTTTGTCCACATCCACAGCGAACAAACAAAGTCAGGATATTGACTCAGTTGTTGGGAGGGTCAAAGAACAAACACTGACTGAAGCAGCAGCACTTCAGTGATTTTTCTACTTTCCAACCAAAGTGCCTGAGATTGGTTCCCGCCTGGACTCGTCCTGATCCAACAGTTCCCAAAGGATCTGAAGCGTTGGCTACACAAAGGTCGGGCCCTCGGTATTTTCTAGTTCTTACATAAAGACACTGGTGATTCAAGGAAGGCAGGTGATCCGGTACAACAGTCCTGAGGTTCTCGTGGCTTCCTTCCAGAGTCCACACACGTTATACCGACTGGACCTGGAGCAGGTCAAGCACCTGCTCCAGGTCCTAGTTGAAGTAGGTGGAAGGTATGTTAGTTCAAAATGTTTAAAACGTTTGTTTAGGTGACAGGTCTGGGAGTCTTTCCTCCCTTTCAAAGAAGCTCTTCAGCCAGATTTGCTTGTAAGAAAAAAACTGCTGAGTCAAGAGCTGGAAAGAAGCACCGACAGCAGGGAACGTCTGGAAAACCAAACCTCAAACATGGGAACTGAAATGTACATTCTTATATTCATGTACACAATGATCCACGGACCGGTACTGACCGGTACTAACCGGTACTGGTCACTACTGGCCGGTACTGACCGGTACTGGTCACTACTGGCTAGTAGTGACCAGTACCGGTTAGTACTGACCGGTACTGGTCACTACTGGCCGGTACTGGCCGGTACTGGTCACTACTGGCCGGTACTGGTCACTACTGGCCGGTAGTGACCAGTACCGGTTAGTACTGACCGGTACTGGTCACTACTGGCCGGTACTGACCGGTACAGGTCACTACTGGCCGGTACTGGTCACTACTAGCCAGTAGTGACCAGTACCGGTTAGTACTGACCGGTACTGGTCACTACTGGCCGGTACTGGTCACTACTGGCCGGTACTGGTCACTACTGGCCGGTACTGACCAGTGTCCAATTATTTACTTAAAATAGTTGTTGAAATTACAACTGAAGAAAAATACAATGTTTAACCTATTTTCTAAATGATCCAAAGCAATAAAACATGAACAATTAGTTCTTGTTCCTCTTCCTCATTATCTTGGTCAACAAAGCTTTAAGAATGAACATGTTCAAATAAATATGTCGCGACTTCAATCCATAATGTGCTTTTCTTAAAGCAGCTCAGTTCTGCCTGCACCAGGGTGTAGTACGTTGTAGTACATTGTAGTACGTTGTAGTACATTGTAGTACGTTGTAGTACGTTGTAGTACGTTGTAGTACGTTGTAGTACGTTGTAGTACGTTGTAGTACGTTGTAGTACATTGACCGGTAGTACAGGAGCCTGGACTGCAAACTTTACGCTATCATGGATTGAGCTTAAATCAAAATGAACAATATCCTCAAGCTGCAGACGGTGAGAAGTCGGTGTTCCGTCACAAAACGGACGAGTCATGTGAGCAAAGCTGCAGAACAAGTGGAACACAGAACCTGAAAGAACCAGGACAAGGCCTGTGAACAGAACAAGTGGAACACAGAACCTGAAAGAACCAGGACAAGGTCTGTGAACAGAACAAGTGGAACACAGAACCTGAAAGAACCAGGACAAGGTCTGTGAACAGAGCTGAAGACCGGCAGAGAGACCAGAAGGAAATGTGAACTTTACCCACAGAATCCATGTTTTACATGTGAGAAGAGAAAACATCTTGTGCTCGAGCTTTGAGGAAACATGAAGCCACAGTGAGGAGGAGGAGGAGGAGGAGGAGGAGGAGGAGGAGCAGGAGGAGGGAGGAGGAGCAGGAGGAGCAGGCGGCTGTTGCACCAAACCTCTGAGCAAAGCATGATGGGAACTGAACCCTCAACATGCCAGCAGTGAAATGGTCCATGGTGGAACCGGCTGGCCACCAATCACAACATGGGGGGGGGGGGGGGGGGGGGGGGGGGGGTCAAACTGCTGGGTTCAGGCCAGGTATAGAGGTAGCCTGGGAATATGGAGGCCTGTGGGGGGGCAGGGGGGGGGGGGCACCAGCTGACATAAACATCAAAAGAATAAATCCACTTTGTGACCCAGTGTGGTGTTGACCACAGGGGGGGGGGGGGACACTTTTATGAACTGTTATCCAGTTAAAGTGGACTGTAAAGCAAACAGCTGGGAGGCTGCTGGTCCTGCTGGTCCCTGGTGGGTCCCTGGTGGTCCCTGGAAGGTCTCCCTCCAGTGGACCACATAGAGCAGGCCAGCAGGTGTGACAGGACGGCTCAGGGACGCTTCCTTTACTATTGTCCAAGCCGACAGACTGAGCGTGAGGGACTGGGGGACCTTCTGATTGGGGGACCGCCCAGAACCTGCAGGTCCACAGGACCACGTCTTTGTCTACAAGTCGTCCACAGTTCCATGCAGTCCAGAATTCAGAGGGACGGAGACAAGCCGTGCAGGACAAGAGGTGAGAAGACCTGAAGACCTGGAGGCGTTCAGGTGTGAAGTCACATGACGACTCTGACTGCACCTTGATCAACACCTTAACTCATCATGATTACAGGCCTGTAAGGGAATCCTCATACAGGGCCGTGAGGGGGGGGGGGGGGGGTGAGGGGTGGGGGGGGGGTGGGGGGGGTGGAGAAGAAAACATGTCAGAGCCTCCAGGTCTGTTGGACGAGGTGAATGTGAACTGCAGGAGGACGAGACCAGACAAGTCCAGTGTGCAGAGGACAAACATCGGCCTGCCACTGCTCTCAACATTCCTCATGACAAGTTTCCTCATGACATTCCTCATGACAGGTTTCCTCTCAACATTCCTCATGACAAGTTTCTCATGACAGCTTTCCTCACAACATTCCTCATGACAAGTTTCCTCACAACATTCCTCATGACAGCTTTCCCTCACAACATTCCTCATGACAAGTTTCCTCAAAACATTCCTCATGACAAGTTTCCTCACAACATTCCTCATGACAAGTTTCCTCATGACAGCTTTCCTCACAACATTCCTCATGACAAGTTTCCTCAAAACATTCCTCATGACAAGTTTCCTCACAACATTCCTCATGACAAGTTTCCTCATGACAAGTTTCCTCAAAACATTCCTCATGACAAGTTTCCTCACAACATTCCTCATGACAAGTTTCCTCAAAACATTCCTCATGACAAGTTTCCTCAAAACATTCCTCATGACAAGTTTCCTCAAAACATTCCTCATGACAAGTTTCCTCATGACAAGTTTCCTCAAAACATTCCTCATGACAAGTTTCCTCATGACAAGTTTCCTCACAACATTCCTCATGACAAGTTTCCTCATGACAAGTTTCCTCAAAACATTCCTCATGACAAGTTTCCTCACAACATTCCTCATGACAGCTTTCCTCACAACATTCCTCATGACAAGTTTCCTCAAAACATTCCTCATGACAAGTTTCCTCACAACATTCCTCATGACAAGTTTCCTCAAAACATTCCTCATGACAAGTTTCCTCACAACATTCCTCATGACAGCTTTCCTCACAACATTCCTCATGACAAGTTTCCTCAAAACATTCCTCATGACAAGTTTCCTCACAACATTCCTCATGACAAGTTTCCTCATGACAAGTTTCCTCAAAACATTCCTCATGACAAGTTTCCTCAAAACATTCCTCATGACAAGTTTCCTCACAACATTCCTCATGACAAGGTTCCTCATGACAAGTTTCCTCAAAACATTCCTCATGACAAGTTTCCTCACAACATTCCTCATGACAAGTTTCCTCAAAACATTCCTCATGACAAGTTTCCTCAAAACATTCCTCATGACAAGTTTCCTCAAAACATTCCTCATGACAAGTTTCCTCATGACAAGTTTCCTCAAAACATTCCTCATGACAAGTTTCCTCATGACAAGTTTCCTCACAACATTCCTCATGACAAGTTTCCTCATGACAAGTTTCCTCAAAACATTCCTCATGACAAGTTTCCTCACAACATTCCTCATGACAAGTTTCCTCAAAACATTCCTCATGACAAGTTTCCTCAAAACATTCCTCATGACAAGTTTCCTCAAAACATTCCTCATGACAAGTTTCCTCAAAACATTCCTCATGACAGCTTTCCTCAAAACATTCCTCATGACAAGTTTCCTCATGACATTCCTCATGACAAGTTTCCTCATGACATTCCTCATGACAGCTTTCCTCACAACATTCCTCATGACAGCTTTCCTCATGACATTCCTCATGACAGCTTTCCTCACAACATTCCTCATGACAAGTTTCCTCAAAACATTCCTCATGACAACATTCCTCATGACAGCTTTCCTCATGACAGCTTTCCTCACAACATTCCTCATGACAGCTTTCCTCACAACATTCCTCATGACAGCTTTCCTCATGACATTCCTCATGACAGCTTTCCTCACAACATTCCTCATGACAAGTTTCCTCAAAACATTCCTCATGACAGCTTTCCTCAAAACATTCCTCATGACATTCCTCATGACAGCTTTCCTCACAACATTCCTCATGACAAGTTTCCTCAAAACATTCCTCATGACAGCTTTCCTCAAAACATTCCTCATGACATTCCTCATGACAGCTTTCCTCACAACATTCCTCATGACAAGTTTCCTCAAAACATTCCTCATGACAGCTTTCCTCATGACAGCTTTTCTCACAACATTCCTCATGACAAGTTTCCTCATGACATTCCTCATGACAGCTTTCCTCATGACAGCTTTCCTCACAACATTCCTCATGACAAGTTTCCTCACAACATTCCTCATGACAAGTTTCCTCAAAACATTCCTCATGACAAGTTTCCTCAAAACATTCCTCATGACAAGTTTCCTCAAAACATTCCTCATGACAAGTTTCCTCATGACAAGTTTCCTCAAAACATTCCTCATGACAAGTTTCCTCATGACAAGTTTCCTCACAACATTCCTCATGACAAGTTTCCTCATGACAAGTTTCCTCAAAACATTCCTCATGACAAGTTTCCTCACAACATTCCTCATGACAAGTTTCCTCAAAACATTCCTCATGACAAGTTTCCTCAAAACATTCCTCATGACAAGTTTCCTCAAAACATTCCTCATGACAAGTTTCCTCAAAACATTCCTCATGACAGCTTTCCTCAAAACATTCCTCATGACAAGTTTCCTCATGACATTCCTCATGACAAGTTTCCTCATGACATTCCTCATGACAGCTTTCCTCACAACATTCCTCATGACAGCTTTCCTCATGACATTCCTCATGACAGCTTTCCTCACAACATTCCTCATGACAAGTTTCCTCAAAACATTCCTCATGACAACATTCCTCATGACAGCTTTCCTCATGACAGCTTTCCTCACAACATTCCTCATGACAGCTTTCCTCACAACATTCCTCATGACAGCTTTCCTCATGACATTCCTCATGACAGCTTTCCTCACAACATTCCTCATGACAAGTTTCCTCAAAACATTCCTCATGACAGCTTTCCTCAAAACATTCCTCATGACATTCCTCATGACAGCTTTCCTCACAACATTCCTCATGACAAGTTTCCTCAAAACATTCCTCATGACAGCTTTCCTCAAAACATTCCTCATGACATTCCTCATGACAGCTTTCCTCACAACATTCCTCATGACAAGTTTCCTCAAAACATTCCTCATGACAGCTTTCCTCATGACAGCTTTTCTCACAACATTCCTCATGACAAGTTTCCTCATGACATTCCTCATGACAGCTTTCCTCATGACAGCTTTCCTCACAACATTCCTCATGACAAGTTTCCTCATGACATTCCTCATGACAGCTTTCCTCACAACATTCCTCATGACAAGTTTCCTCATGACATTCCTCATGACAGCTTTCCTCACAACATTCCTCATGACATCCTCCTGAACAAAGGAGTGTTCCTCTTTCATCTGGGCTGAAGACCCTGACCCCTCCAGACCAACAAAGACCGTCACACTTCCTGATCCGGCTCTGCTCCTTCACCACATGACAGAGCAGACCAGGACCAGCTGCATGCAGCCTAGAGGCTCTGGGCAGACCAGGACCAGCTGCATGCAGCCTAGAGGCTCTGGGCAGACCAGGACCAGCTGCATGCAGCCTAGAGGCTCTGTGCAGACCAGGACCAGCTGCATGCAGCCTAGAGGCTCTGTGCAGACCAGGACCAGCTGCATGCAGCCTAGAGGCTCTGGGCAGACCAGGACCAGCTGCATGCAGCCTAGAGGCTCTGTGCAGACCAGGACCAGCTGCTGGGCCAAGGTGCAGCAACAGTAACGGTGAAGGCAACGTGACTACGGAATGGGTGATTGCCCCAGTGCATGATGGGACAGACACTTGAAGCTCCACGTCCAGTCGATCTCCTGGAGAAGAACTGAAACGTTCCTCCTCTGACGGTTTCCAACACGTTGACATCGTCTGCTCATCATTTCAGGATTTTCTCATTTACATTTTCTGAACTGTGGTTGTAGAACCTACGATGCTAATGTGTGTGGCGTCACATGACCAAGACATGGGAGGTTCTACAATTGATGCAAAACAACCAAATCATTGCCTGTGACTTTGTTTTTGCTTTAAAACTGTTTGAACAACGGGAGATTAACTATTCCATCCAAAAGCCGTGAACAGAAACACAACGGTTGATCTGAAAAGGCAGAAGAAATGTGGACTTGAGGCTCAGAAGTCAGCAGAAAGAAGCTGGAGGTTTTGGGGGCGTGTCACTTTAAAATGAACAGAAATGGGAGTTTGTAGACAATCTGAAATAATTGCAGAGTGAATGGTTTGTGTGTGTGTCACACATTTCTCTGAAAATAAACTCATTGAAGTAAAGAAACGACTTGTGTTGCAGCTCTGCTGAACATTTCCTCTCAGCTGTTTGTTTAAAGGCGACAGTGAACACTCAGAACTGCAGGATGAAAATAGATCCTGCCAAGTGATAAAACACTAAATTGACACGTTTTTATTATTATTTGTGAAATATGAAGATATAACAAGCAGCCCAAAGACACAAGATTAAAAAAGGATTATATATTCAGATTTAAAACTTCCCAATGAAACAGTTTATTAGGCACACCTGTTTGACCATCCATTAATGTAAATACCTTGTAGTTGTGGCAGCGGATCATCATATTTCAGGCTATTTTAAAAAACTGCTATTTGCCTTTTGTTTACAGAAACACAGCGACTAGATTCCTGAAAACTCCTGCTACAAAGCAGATCTAGAAAAACTCTCTCTGTTTGGATCTAGAGGGGGGCGGCAGAGGTTTTCCACACCATGTGTGATGTCATGTTTTTCCAGGATTGTGATTGGCTAGCACGGCTCCATCCTTCTCGTTACTGCCCCCTGCAGGTCCGGCTGCTCATAGCAGCCCAGAACCTGCTGGACCTGCAGGTCCGTGTCAGGGAAGCTTTTTTTGTGAACGTAGAGGGGGAAATGTACATTTCTATAAAAACCTCAGCATCACGGCTGTGCAGCTGACAAATGTGCAGGAACCGTGTGGTGCTGGCAGGTTGATATGACGAGGAATCTGAGGGTTCTGCCAGCATGTTCTCAGGTGGTTCTGAAGCCAGCAGCAGCAAGGTGTACCTACTGACCGTCAGCACCGTGCCGGAACAGCCACTGTGCCGGTGCCGCCACTGTGCCGGTACCGCCACTGTGCCGGTGCCTCCACCGTGCCGGTGCCGCCACCGTGCCGGTGCCGCCACCGTGCCGGAGCCGCCACCGTGCCGGAGCCGCCACCGTGCCGGAGCCGCCACCGTGCCGGAGCCGCCACCGTGCCGGAACCGCCACCGTGCCGGAACCGCCACCGTGCCGGAACCGCCACCGTGCCGGAACCGCCACCGTGCCGGAACCGCCACCGTGCCGGAACCGCCACCGTGCCGGAACAGCCACCGTGCCGGAACAGCCACCGTGCCGTCATCACACTTGTAATTACAGGTTTCTACCACCTCAGAAGTCCCAAATGGCTTCACACTGACAAACTGTCCATAGGGACAAAGGAAATGAACGCTGGAGGACCGGGCAGAGCCGACGCCACTTCAGGAGCCTCTGGAGTCTCTGGAGCCTCTGGAGTCTCTGGAGCCTCTGGAGCCCCAGGAGCCCCAGGAGCCCCAGGAGCCCCAGGAGCCTCTGGAGCCTCTGGAGCCTCAGGAGCCTCAGGAGCCTCAGGAGCCTCTGGAGCCTCTGGAGCCTCAGGAGCCTCAGGAGCCTCAGGAGCCCCAGGAGCCTCTGCTGACGCTACATGATTTGCTGAGAAGTACATTTAAGGTGACAAAGCTCTGGAAAATCTCGTGGATTGGAGCGTTTGTGTGACTTTGCAGCTTGTTAGTATTCTCCAACTGTCTGAAAGTCGTCAAGACGCAAACAGCAGCAAGAATAAAATGCGTTTGTTTCCATCACTTAAAGACGCAGGAGGAAACGTGGCTGCAGACAGACGGGGTTCCTCACACAGAACCACAGATTTCTCTCTTCAGTCAGCAGGAACAGGGAGCTCAGCCGACTCACTGTCTAATAAACTCTAATCTCATTAGACCTTTAACGGCTCGGGGGGGGGGGGGGGGGGGGGGGGGGGGAGGGGGGGGGGGTGTCAGTTGCTCACAAGAGAAAATTACAGGTGGCTCTAAAAGCCCCTACATGTACGGTCCTGAAAGGTCACGGCTCCTTGCAGCAGAGGAACTCCCAGAGGACAGCAGGAAGCCTGAGGCAGAGCCAGGCTGTAATGACGGGGGGGGGGGGGTCAGCCGGGAGGCTCAACAACATGATGTCATCAAAGAGGGCCAGCGTGACTCGTCCACCTCAGACCAAGGAGGGACACAGGAATTTTAATGACATATTTCCACATGACAAACCCATGAAAAGCATTCCTTGTGAAAACTCAACTTCAGCACCGTGTTGTGGGTGAAAAGACAAATAATATCCGACAAGCCACAGAAGATGAAACCACATAGAAAGGATGTTTAGATCCGGTTCTGATTCAATCCAGAAGACAAGAAGACATAAGTCCTGGATGAATGCAGGATTAATCAAACAACAGGCCTATTAAAATAAAAAGTAATTAAAGCCTCAATAAGTGTGTGCTTGTGGAGAATCAATGAACATCAACAGTGATGTGTTTGTTACAGAGGCTAAAAATAGATGTGAAGACTATTTCTGGACTGTGGAAGTTGAAGCTCCAGAGACCCACAACCAGAACTGAAGACATCCATGGAATTCTCCCTAATTCCTTCCCCTCTCTCTGCTGGGCCCCGACCTCTGACTCCCACGACTCCCGAACCTTGACCTCTGACCTCCAGACCGCTCCGTGGCCTTTCCTCGCTCACATGCAGGAGAATTAGCTGGAAGCTATCTGTTCTCCATGTGAACAACAACCCCGTCATACGGGTGGAGGAGGGCCAGAGCGAGACACCACGTCCACGGAGCCGAGCACCGCGGCGGCGAGGCACAACCTGGAAACCACAGCGCCGGCGTTCAACCATCGCCCTCCCAGTCCCCACCTCTTCAAAGGAAAGGCCGGGCTGCTGTGTCAAGATGCTGCCTCCACCCTGGAGGTGGAGGAGAGGGGGGGGGTGGAAGGTCACTCTGGAAACATCTGTCCCTTTTGGTCCCTGAACCCCCCGTCTGCTCCTGGAGGGTTTCCACCCACTCAACCTCCTGGGACACTTTTACAGTGTCGGTCAGTCGGTGGGTCAACCAGACCCTGTAGAACCACCGGAACCACCGGAACCACCGGAGGAGCTTCACCAAGTTACCTCAACAATCAGGGGAAAGATGGCAGGGAAGAAGAGGAGGGGCTGAGGGTGAGGCTGAGGGCGGGGCTGAGGGCGAGGCTGAGGGCGAGGCTGAGGGCGAGGCTGAGGGCGAGGCTGAGGGTGAGGGTGGGGCTGAGGGCGAGGGTGGGGCTGAGGGTGAGGGTGAGGGTGGGGCTGAGGGCGGGGCTGAGGGCGAGGCTGAGGGTGAGGGTGGGGCTGAGGGCGAGGGTGGGGCTGAGGGCGAGGGTGGGGCTGAGGGCGGGGCTGAGGGCGAGGCTGAGGGCGGGGCTGAGGCTGAGGCTGAGGGCGGGGCTGGGGCTGAGGGCGGGGCTGAGGGTGAGGCTGAGGGTGAGGGCGAGGGTGGGGCTGTCACCCAGAGGCGGTGGAGCATTAAGTCCTCATGGCGTGCCAACCGGAGATCAGGCTGGCCGGTCAGCTCCCCCTTTGATCTCTGATCTCTGCCTTTCATGTTGTGAACATGTCCCACTTGCACAGCCGAGTCTTCACTTGCTCTCCGTCCTCAGCGGAATGTCTCGGGACAACGAGGTCCAGCAAGACGCCGACTGTCAACATTACTACGATTCAACTAAACCGCTTGAGAAACAAAGGAAATAGGATTTTGATGCATTTCACTGCCTTGGCGAGTAAAAACAACCAGAAGGTTTTATCATGACTTCATGATCAAATGGTGAACAAAGAGTGAGTGTGTGTGTGTGTGTGTGTGTGTGTGTGTGTGTGTGTGTGTGTGTGTGTGTGTGTGTGTGTGTGTGTGTGTGTGTGTGTGTGTGTGTGTGTGTGTGTGTCCGTCCACAAGTTAGCTCTGTTGTGGCTCCGCCCACAACTTGAGCCGGGGAAAGCGACGGCTCAGACAAACTTTCTCTTTTATCACTGAAACAGTTGAGGAAAAGTTTTTCGACAAAGAGAAGCTGCGACGTTGTTGAACGTGTTCGTCTGCAGCGAGTCCAGATGTTTTCTAGAGGTTCCGCTCTCCTCCGTGAGGCAGTGCAGAGGGAGAGAGGCAGTGCAGAGGGAGTGAGGCAGTGCAGAGGGAGTGAGGCAGTGCAGAGGGAGTGAGGCAGTGCAGAGGGAGTGAGGCAGTGCAGAGGGAGTGAGGCAGTGCAGAGGGAGTGAGGCAGTGCAGAGGGAGTGAGGCAGTGCAGAGGGAGTGAGGCAGTGCAGAGGGAGTGAGACAGTGCAGAGGGAGTGAGGCAGTGCAGAGGGAGTGAGGCAGTGCAGAGGGAGTGAGACAGTGCAGAGGGAGTGAGGCAGTGCAGAGGGAGTGAGACAGTGCAGAGGGAGTGAGGCAGTGCAGAGGGAGTGAGGCAGTGCAGAGGGAGTGAGACAGTGCAGAGGGAGTGAGACAGTGCAGAGGGAGTGAGGCAGTGCAGAGGGAGTGAGACAGTGCAGAGGGAGTGAGGCAGTGCAGAGGGAGTGAGGCAGTGCAGAGGGAGTGAGGCAGTGCAGAGGAAGGTCTTCACCTGGAGCTTCTGCAGCACCAGCAGTTTGGAACACGTCTAAACACCTAGAGTGCCACATTAACGACAACGAAGCTGAACAGCTGAATCTCCTTATTGACATTAACATGATCTACATGTTATTTATCACATTTCTATCATCCTTTTGTATTTTATTGCCCGTCGAATCTGCTTAAATGAAGAAGAAATTGATTTTGTAGGAAGCTCCTGAACCAGATATCACAAATAACATCGTACTCCAGAACACTGGAAATCATCATTTAGCTGGAAGCCAAATGATTCCCTCAGTATGAGTGAAACTCTTGTGTACCACTGGACTGTTGTAGTACTCAGTACTCAGTACTCAGTACTCAGTGAGGTGATATTCACTCCAACAGTGTCAGATAGAAATACTAGCGCCACCACTGGGCTGCTTCCAGCAGGAAAACCTAAGAAATGGGGAATATTTCTGTCACTCTATTTTAGTAGAGTGACACCCATTCCTTTGTGGGTGAGGAATTAAAAAAACACTTTATTGTTCAAGTGTGTGTTTCTCCAATGTTTCTGAAATGACGTCACTGACCTCCTCCTGACCCTGGACACTCTGCACAACGACACGGAGGTCAAAGGTCAATATTTAACACCAGACAGAAAAAAGAAAATGATTTCAAGTCTCAATGACGTCCAACAACCAGGGAAAGTCCAAGATGAAGAAAACACTTTGAAATGATACTGTGGAGCCTCTGACCTCCATACCTGTATGGCTCCACAGGCCTCTGACCTCCATACCTGTATGGCTCCACAGGCCTCTGACCCCCATACCTGTATGGCTCCACAGGCCTCTGACCCCCATACCTGTACGGCTCCACAGGCCTCTGACCCCCATACCTGTACGGCTCCACAGGCCTCTGACCCCCATACCTGTACGGCTCCACAGGCCTCTGACCTCCATACCTGTACGGCTCCACAGGCCTCTGACCTCCATACCTGTACGGCTCCACAGGCCTCTGACCTCCATACCTGTATGGCTCCAGATACATCATCAGTGCTTTGACATTCCAGCGGCTCCACATCCTTTCATCTACGTCCCTCAGCCTGACGGAGACAAAACTCTAAACTCTTCATAAACTGAAGTGTAAATGTTGTATGTACATTTAAGTTATCCACGTCTCTAACCCTACCCCTACCCTACCCCTACCCTTACCCCTACCCCTACCCCTACCCCTGCCCCTACCCCTACCCTACCCCTACCCTTACACCCTACCCCTACCCCTACCCCTGCACAGAGCAAGCTGCTCCAGAAGAGCGCCGTCAGGAACAAGAGCAATCTAACCACCACATTATCTTTCATCTCTGGCAGAGAAAGAAACTTTTCCTTTGTTGTCTTTGTTCCTCGTCTGAAGAACCAGCAGAGACTCTCTCAACTCTCTCAGCTCTCTCAACTCTCTCAGCTCTCTCAACTCTCTCAACTCTCTCAGCTCTCTCAACTCTCTCAACTCTCTCAGCTCTCTCAACACACTGACACGTCTGCAGACTGCAGAAGAAGCAACGTTCAGCTCCACCTGCACTTTAACAAACCTTCCCCCTGATTGCAGGTGAACTTTGGCTGCAGCAGAAACCAGGAACAAGAAGAGCTCCATGGACCTGGTCTATGGTTGGCCCTGGAGCAGAACCACCTTGAAAACCCAGACTCTGCAGAGATCAGAGAGCCAGTAGTGCAACACGCCGCTTTTAATCCACACAGACTCTCAGTTCTGGTCCAGGTTCCAGGTTCCAGGTTCCAGGTTCAGCTCAGTGATCCATCAACTCACCCGGACCATGGTGCTCTTGGCCTGGGCCCTCTGGGGCTGTGGTCCCGGGGTGCCCTGGTCCCTGGTCCCACTGCCGTGCGGCCTGGCCCCGGCCCCGGGGGTGCCGTTGGTGCAGACTCCGGCCCCGGCCCCGGGCCCGGGCCTGCGGGGCCTCTGCTTGATGCCGTCCAGCAGACGGACCAGCAGGATGTTGCTGGGCAGCTCGTCCACGGAGCAGTCCACCAGGGTCCGGCACTCGGGGCAGCGCAGCTCCCCCCGGGACCCCAGGATGCCCTGGAGGCAGCGGCGGCAGAAGGTGTGCTGGCAGGGCAGCACCTTGGCTGTGGCGTCCAGGCGCTCCAGGCAGACTGGACACTCCAGCAGGTCCAGCAGCACCGATTCCTCCATCCTCTGGTTCTGCCACGTCAGCAGGGAACCACGGGGAAGAGGACCAGGTCTCGGTTCAGCAGGTCCAGGGTCATGTCAGTCCAGTAGCAGGACCAGGGCCCTGGAACCTGCATCACCTGGAACCTGCAGCACCTGGACAGGAGAGGTCAAAGGTCAGTCAGCCAGCGGTCACGTACATCAAAGACCAAGTGAGTCGTGTTACTTCAAAGACGAGTCAAGATAAAGTAGAATTCTAGCCCCCCCTTGGAAACAAGGCCCTGGAGCAAGGCACTGGAGCAAGGCCCTGGAGCAAGGCCCTGGAGCAAGGCACTGAGAGGCAACGCTAATCTCATTTACTCCAAAGCGGATAATTACACTTGGTAACTGTGATCCTGGATCCTTTAGATTGAGAGTGTGGGCCACCGGCCAGGGGGGGAGGGGGGGGGGGGGGGGGGGGGTTGGGGGGGGGGGGGGGGGGTTGGGGGGGGGGGGGACGGGACCGGAGCTTGGGGGGTAGGAGGAGGGGAGCTGGAGCCCGTAGAGCTGGAGCCCGGACGGGGGGTGGGGGGGCTGGAGCCCGGAAGGGACCGGCAGAGGATCACCGAGGCTCCCAGCAGCCAAACATTAGAACCAAGTACGAAACAAAACAGCCTCTTGAACGAGAGAAAACGAGAGAAAACGAGAGAAAACGAGAGAAAAGAAACACGGACCAGGAGGAGAACAAGTGGAGAAACCAGAGTTTGCAGCAGCAGGTTCGTCCAGAACGCGTCACGTTACGTAACAGTGAAGAACAAACCCTGAAGTGACTTTTCACCACAGCAACAATCCGCCATGTGGACTTTAGTCCGGAGACTCAACCGGTCCCGCTAAGTCTCGACGGCGAGACGCGACTTCAGGGGTTTGAGGAAACCAGATTCACAACTTTGTCGGTGAGGAACCGAGTCTGCGAGACCCCCAGTCTGGGGACGAGCCGGGACTAGCCGAACCAAGCCGAACCGAGCCGAGCCAGCCTACCTCCTCCGGAGCGGGACTCCTCCTCCTGGAGCCTCGGAACTCTTCTCCTCCTCCTCGATGGTCGGAGTGAAGCAGCGACCTGAACCCGGCGGAGGGACACCCGGCGGAGGAGCGCCGTGGCGGAGGGACACCCGGCGGAGGGACACCGTGGCGGAGGGACACCCGGCGGAGCTCCGGTTCGCTCCTCGGGTTTCTCCCTTCGTGGAGGAGAAACTCCAGTCAAATCTAACGTGAACAACACGAGAGGCGAGACAACGGAAGTCCTGCCGCACCGAGCGCCATGCTAGTCCTGCTCTTCTTCCTCCTCCTGTTCCTCCTCCTGTTCCTCCTCCTCCTCCTCCTCCTCCTCCTCCTCCCGCTACTCGGCTCGGCTCTGTTCGGCTCGACTCGGCTGCTCCCGCCGCCCCCCTCCCTCCACAGACCGGGGGCTGGCGGGGCGTTCAAGGCCTGTCGGGACGCCGGAGCTCCAACTGGCTTCCGGGGAGGACCGAACCGCTGCCGGGGAGGACGAACCGTCCCCCCGGGGAGGACCGAACCTCTGCCGGGGAGGACCGAACCGTCCCCCCGGGGAGGACCGAACCTCTGCCGGGGAGGACCGAACCGTCCCCCCGGGGAGGACCGAACCGTCCCGGCACGGGTTATTATTTAGACAATAAAAACAAGTACACTGTTTTTATTTTTTTTTATTTTTTTTTAACTAGTACACTGTTCTTATTTTTTTATTTTGTTTTTTAAAAAACAAGTACACTGTTCTTATTTATTTATTTTGTTTTTTAAAAAACAAGTACACTGTTTTTATTTATTTATTTTTTTATTTTTTTAAACTAGCACACTGTTCTTATTTATTTATTTTGTTTTTTAAAAAACAAGTACACTGTTCTTATTTATTTATTTTGTTTTTTAAAAAACAAGTACACTGTTTTTATTTTTTTGAACAAGTACACTGTTTTTATTTGTTTTGGTTTTTTTTTAAACTAGAACACTGTTTTTATGTATTTATTTATTTTGTTTTTAAAAAAACAAGTACACTTTTTATTTATTTTGTTTAAAAAAAAGCAAGTACACGGTTTTTATTTATTTATTTATTTTGGTGTTTTTTTTAACAAGTACACTGTTTTTATTTATTTATTTTGTTTTTTTTTAAACAAGTACACTGTTTTTATTTATTTATTTTGGTTTTTTTAAAACAAGTACACTGTTTTATTTCACTTCCGGTTTCTCAGTCTTTCCGAGGCGTCCTTGAAGGCATCGTACGGTGGCCCTGAAGTGCAAACCACAACAACAAATCACTAAACACAACAAATTGAAAAACACAACTGCAAATTGAAAAACACAACACAAATGAAAAAACACAACTGCAAATTGAAAAACACAACAACAAATTGAAAAACACAACTGCAAATCAAAAAACACAACACAAATGAAAAAACACAACTGCAAATTGAAAAACACAACAAATTGAAAAACACAACTGCAAATCAAAAAACACAACACAAATGAAAAAACAACTGCAAATCAAAAAACACAACACAAATGAAAAAACAACTGCAAATCAAAAAACACAACACAAATGAAAAAACACAACTGCAAATCAAAAAACACAACACAAATGAAAAAACACAACTGCAAATCAAAAAACAACACAAATGAAAAAAAACACAACTGCAAATCAAAAAACACAACACAAATGAAAAAACACAACTGCAAATCAAAAAACACAACACAAATGAAAAAACACAACTGCAAATCAAAAAACACAACACAAATGAAAAAAAACACAACTGCAAATCAAAAAAACACAACACAAATGAAAAAACACAACTGCAAATCAAAAAACACAACACAAATGAAAAAAACACAACTGCAAATCAAAAAACACAACACAAATGAAAAAACAACTGCAAATGAAAAAACACAACACAAATGAAAAAACACAACTGCAAATGAAAAAACACAACACAAGTGAAAAAAACACAACTGCAAATGAAAAAACACAACACAAGTGAAAAAACACAACTGCAAATGAAAAAACACAACACAAGTGAAAAAACACAACTGCAAATGAAAAAACACAACACAAGTGAAAAAAGACAACTGCAAATGAAAAAACACAACACAAGTGAAAAAACACAACTGCAAATGAAAAAAACACAACACAAGTGAAAAAACACAACTGCAAATGAAAAAAACACAACACAAGTGAAAAAACACAACACATGAACTTAAACGGAAAAGGTAGGAACCAGTTGGCAGAAAGAGATCTCGCTGTTTGGACGACGGGACCCTGCCGCTTTATGAACCGGAAGTCATTTCACTCGTGGCGCGTTTGGATTCGAGAGGAGAAAATACCAAGGAACAATGTTTTGTCCAAGCTGCGGGAAAGAGTTGGTGGAGGAGTCACCAAACTTTTGCAGCAGCTGTGGCAAAAGTTTGGTGACTCCTCCACCAACTCTGCGATATCTCTTTCTGCCAACTGGTTCCTACCTCTTCCGTTTAAGTTCATGTGTTGTGTTTTTTCACTTGTGTTGTGTTTTTTTCATTTGCAGTTGTGTTTTTTTCATTTGTGTTGTGTTTTTTTCATTTGCAGTTGTGTTTTTTCATTTGTGTTGTGTTTTTTCATTTGCAGTTGTGTTTTTTGATTTGCAGTTGTGTTTTTCAATTTGCAGTTGTGTTTTTCAATTTGTTGTTGTGTTTAGTGATTTGTTGTTGTGGTTTGCACTTCAGGGCCACCGTAGCATCGCCTCTCGCTGTCAGAAAGGCGTGAGCCGGATCGTCTAATGTAACGTAACAATGTGTCAAAAAGCCCCCCCCCCCCCCCCCCCCCACCCACGGGGAAATACGGGTGAAGGAGGCCGAGCAGAAGCACGACTTCCTCAAAACTTCCTGAAAAGCAACTTTGACATGAATGATGTCAAAAGGCTTTACAGTCCATGTCTGAAAGGAAGAGAAGACGTTCAGTAGCTTCTTATAAAAT
>NC_137661.1:28938429-28978205 GCF_963422515.1 Blennius ocellaris | reverse complement strand
CGTTCAGAGGACTGTTGCTGCGCTGCTCCTCCCCCCCCCCGTTGGTCACAACCTCCTCATCGCCAGGACTCCCATTGGAACACCCTTCATACTCCTCTTCCTCCTCATCCCCTTCTTCCTCCTCCTCTTCATCCTCCTCCTCCTCCTCATCTTCATCTACAACCATCCGACTGTTGTCCCGATCCAGTTCGGCAGCGATGCCGTGGAACAAGCCTGGGTCAGTGGTCTCTGGAGGGTTTCCGTTGAAGTCTCCGGCACCGAGCCCCAGGGGGGCCCTCATGTCCCCCTCGTCTCCGGCACCGAGCCCCAGGGGGGCCCTCATGTCCCCATCGTCTCCGGCACCGAGCCCCAGGGGGGCCCTCATGTCCCCCTCGTCTCCGGCACCGAGCCCCAGGGGGGCCCTCATGTCCCCCTCGTCTCCGGCACCGAGCCCCAGGGGGGCCCTCATGTCCCCCTCGTCTTGCAGCAGTCTCTCCATGGACGCCCTGATGTCTCGCAGGTCTTCGTCCTCATACGCCCTGAGGAAGAGACCACAGTCGCATCACACTGACCTGGCAGTCCCTCAGCTAGCGGAGACGTCTGTCCATTTTGTCAAGTGGCCCAGGTTGAGGGTCGTGGTCCCGGGGCCACGGGGGCCCAGGACATGAAAGACTAGGATCCGTATACGTCCCCGGGAACAACAGAAGGGACGAGACACTCAAAGATCAAGTCTGAGCTGGAAACAGAAAGTCTGTCAACTTACTCTTCAGTCTCCGACTGGTCGTCGTCTTTCGCCTCATCAAGGTCTTCGATTTCCAGATTGTTGTCTGGAGCAGCAGTAGTCCCACTGGGGGCTGCGGCCCCCTGCTGAGAGCTGAAGAGTCGACTGAGGTCTGGGAGAGAACACGTCCGTAACATCTGTCCAGTCACACAGAAACAGGCCACATGTTTGTGTGAGTCTGAGGCTGACGAAGGAATCGGCAACATTCACTTCATCCAGAAAATGTCCTGTCCATGAAGAATCGTCCTAAACTGAACTAGAACAATGTCTACTGACGGCTGTAAAACCATGATGACATCATCAAACAGTGACGGCTGTGCAGCTGTAAAACCATGATGACATCATCAAAGGTTGACCTGAAACAAACGAGGCTCTTTCTTTGTGTTGAAGTGGGGAAGAAGAAATATTCATATACTCTCTGTATATTTAATAGAATACATGGTTTTGCAAACTAACCAATGAGGTGTCAACCAGTGCTGCCACAGTTACCTTGGAAAAAAAGTAATCTGATTACTAGCTATTCTTTAAAAAGTAACTTTGGTACTTTTCTGATTACTTGTTTTTAAAAATAAATACGTTAGAATACAAGTAACTTTTCAGTTACAATCAGCAGCTGCCGACAATCGTAACTCCACAACGGAAACTCCACAACGGAAACTCCACAACGGAAACTCCACAACGGTAACTCCACAACGGAAACTCCACAACGGTAACTCCACAACGGAAACTCCACAACGGAAACTCCACAACGGAAACTCCACAACGGAAACTCCACAACGGAAACTCCACAACGGAAACTCCACAACGGTAACTCCAGGCAACTCCACAACGGAAACTCCACAACGGAAACTCCACAACGGAAACTCCACAACGGAAACTCCACAACGGAAACTCCACAACGGAAACTCCACAACGGAAACTCCACAACGGAAACTCTACACTGGTAACTCTACAACGGAAACTCCACAACGGAAACTCCACAACGGAAACTCCACAACGGTAACTCTACAATAGAAACTTCTGTCTCCCTTCCTTCCTCCTCCCTTCCTTCCTGCCTTCCCCCCTCCCTCCTTCCTTCCTCTCTCCTTCTTCCCTTCCTCCTCCCTTCCTTCCTGCCTTCCCCCCCTCCCTCCTTCCTTCCTCCCTCCTTCTTCCCTTCCTCCCTCCCTCCTTCTTCCCTTCCCCCCTCCCTCCTTCCCTCATAAGACCACACCCCTTTCCTCCCTCCTTCCTCCCTTCATCCAGGATATGAAGAAATGCAGCGTCACCCTGGGGTTGTTGGCGTCGACATGCCGGTGGAGAGGCCGATGAGCAAGGCATCCTGGTGCTTGGAGCGCAGCGGTGAGACGGAGCGGGAGCGGGAGGCCAGAGAGGAGGACGAGTCCTCCATGGAGGACTGAGCTGAGAGGAGGACCAGGGCGGCGGTGCGGCGGTGGGCCGGCGAGCACCGCTTCATGAAGAGGGGCTCCTCAGGCTGGGCTGCTGGGCCTGGGGGGGCCCGGGGGGGGGGGGGGGGGGGGGTCATCAACATTACAATCACACTGGCAAAACGGTGACCTTGGCAGGCCAAGTATTCTCTCACCAGATGATTCAGGAGCCTCCCTAGTGACGCCCCCTGGTGGCCTAAGAGAGAAACAGTTCACTTGGGTTTAAAAATAGCTTTTTTTATCAAAGTGAATGTATTAGATTTCTGTAGCAATATACAAACTCATGAAAACAAATAGTCACATTTGCTGCTGGGCTTCCTGTTCCCAGGCCCGCTGCACCCCCGCTGGGGGGGGTGGAGCCTGTTCAGGACACGCCCCCCAGAAGCAGGGACTCCATGCCGGCTGGATGGAAACAAAGTCAGACAATGATTGCGGCGAGCTGAAGACGTTGGAGGTCAAAGTGAGTGAAGCACTGACCCCCCTGGTCCCCCCCCCCCAGAGGAGTGAGATCACAGTGAGCAGGACAAGAAGAACTCAACTACATCAGCAGACATACATGGTCCAATCACAACTGCCCTTCTATCATACTTTATGATAGTTCTAGAATCAACTATAGTAAAGTTAGACGACCACAGCCTCTCTGCTTTAAAGCAGACTGGTTCCCAGTCTGGTTCCCTGTCTGACCCCCAGACTGGTTCCCTGTCTGGTTCCCTGTCTGGTTCCCTGTCTGGTTCCCTGTCTGGCCCCCAGTCTGGTTTCCCTGTCTGGTTCCCAGTCTGGTTCCCTGTCTGGTCCCCAGACTGGTTCCCTGTCTGGTTCCCTGTCTGGTTCCCTGTCTGGTTCCCTGTCTGGTCCCCAGACTGGTTCCCTGTCTGGTCCCCTGTCTGGTCCCCTGTCTGGTTCCCAGACTGGTTCCCAGACTGGTTCCCTGTCTGGTTCCCAGTCTGGCCCCCAGTCTGGCCCACCAGTCTGGCCCCAGTCTGGCCCCCAGTCTGGTTCCCTGTCTGGTTCCCTGTCTGGTTCCCTGTCTGACCCCCAGTCTGACCCCCAGTCTGACCCCCAGTCTGACCCCCTGTCTGGTCCCTGTCTGGTCCCCTGTCTGGTCCCCTGTCTGGTTCCCTGTCTGGTTCCCTGTCTGGTCCCCTGTCTGGTCCCCTGTCTGGTTCCCTGTCTGGTTCCCAGTCTGACCCCCAGACTGGTTCCCTGTCTGGCCCCCAGTCTGGCCCCCAGTCTGGCCCCCAGTCTGGTTCCCTGTCTGGTTCCCTGTCTGGTTCCCTGTCTGGTTCCCTGGTCTGGTTCCCAGTCTGACCCCCAGTCTGGTCCCCTGTCTGGTCCCCTGTCTGGTCCCCTGTCTGGTTCCCTGTCTGGTCCCCTGTCTGGTCCCCTGTCTGGTTCCCTGTCTGGTTCCCAGTCTGGTTCCCAGTCTGACCCCCAGACTGGTTCCCTGTCTGACCCCCAGACTGGTTCCCTGTCTGACCCCCAGACTGGTTCCCTGTCTGACCCCCAGACTGGTTCCCTGTCTGGTTCCCAGTCTGGCCCCCAGTCTGGTTCCCTGTCTGGTTCCCTGTCTGGTTCCCAGTCTGGTTCCCAGTCTGACCCCCAGTCTGACCCCCAGTCTGGTTCCCTGTCTGGTCCCCTGTCTGGTCCCCTGTCTGGTCCCCTGTCTGGTCCCCTGTCTGGTTCCCTGTCTGGTTCCCTGTCTGGTCCCCTGTCTGGTCCCCTGTCTGGTCCCCTGTCTGGTTCCCAGTCTGGTTCCCAGTCTGACCCCCAGACTGGTTCCCTGTCTGGTCCCCTGTCTGGTCCCCTGTCTGGCCCCCAGTCTGACCCCCAGTCTGGCTCTGTAGTTTAAGTTGAGGAACAATAATCCCCTCTGTTGTACTGCTGGTACTCCTGGTATTCAGGAGGAATAATACTAACAATAATCCCCTCTGTTGTACTGCTGGTACTCCTGGTATTCCTCTACATGGAATTCAGGGTAAAACATGGCTTTGCAGTACATTTGTTAACTTTGGATCAATTACACTTAGTGTGTTAGAAAGAAGACAAACTCACTGGGACGAGATGTGACGGTCGTCTGCAGCTGCTTAAGCTCCGCCTCCTGAAGCTCCGCCTCCTGAAGCACATTGAGCACCTGAGCGTCTCTCCTGCCAGCTTCTTCCTGCAGCTCACACATCTGGATCACCTCGCCCACTGTTTGCTCTGATTTGATGCCATAGAGAAGAAAACCAGGAGGAAAAAAGAAAAGTGGCGTCACGTTTCAGGAGCTTGTCCTCAGTGGAGGTGTGTCCTCAGTGGAGGCGTGGCCTCAGTGGAGGCGTGGCCTCAGTGGAGGTGTGGCCTCAGTGGAGGCGTGGCCTCAGTCCTCAGTGGAGGCGTGGCCTCAGTGGAGGCGTGGCCTCAGTGGAGGCGTGTCGTCAGTCCTCAGTGGAGGCGTGTCCTCAGTGGAGGCGTGTCCTCAGTGGAGGCGTGTCGTCAGTGGAGGCGTGGCCTCAGTGGAGGCGTGGCCTCAGTGGAGGCGTGGCCTCAGTGGAGGCGTGTCGTCAGTGGAGGCGTGGCCTCAGTGGAGGCGTGTCGTCAGTCCTCAGTGGAGGCGTGTCGTCAGTCCTCAGTGGAGGCGTGTCCTCAGTGGAGGCGTGTCCTCAGTGGAGGCGTGTCCTCAGTGGAGGCGTGTCGTCAGTCCTCAGTGGAGGCGTGTCGTCAGTCCTCAGTGGAGGCGTGTTGTCAGTCCTCAGTGGAGGCGTGTCCTCAGTGGAGGCTTGTCCTCAGTGGAGGCGTGTCCTCAGTGGAGGCGTGTCGTCAGTCCTCAGTGGAGGCGTGTCGTCAGTGGAGGCGTGGCCTCAGTGGAGGCGTGGCCTCAGTGGAGGTGTGGCCTCAGTGGAGGCGTGGCCCTCAGTGGAGGTGTGGCCTCAGTCCTCAGTGGAGGCGTGTCGTCAGTCCTCAGTGGAGGCGTGTCGTCAGTGGAGGCGTGGCCTCAGTGGAGGCGTGGCCTCAGTGGAGGTGTGGCCTCAGTCCTCAGTGGAGGCGTGGCCTCACCGCTGGTCAGGACGCCCGTCTCCTCCAGGGTCTGCTGCTCCACATGGAGGACCAGAGGGACTCCTGCCTCCCACTTCCTCCTGTCCCCTCCAGTGGACGGCCTTTCCTCAGGAGACGGAGACACTGAGGACAACGGGAGCAGAAACTCTTTCAGAAGGTTTGAGGAGAAGAATGGCTCTGCAGAGAAAAGCTCCTCTCTCCTGATTGGCTGAGCTCAGGTCTCCACCGCTGAGAGCCGCCATGTTGGATTTGGACTTGAAGGAAACAGAATCCGACTCGTGGGAAAAACTTCACGTTGATTCAGGAGCACAAAGAGATTTTTCACTACATTTACTGCAACAATTGGCGGAAACATTCTGTGACTTGTAAAAAACCATTTGTAATGAAGACGTTGTGAATGTGTGAGTGTCGTTTTGTGCAGAGAAAACTATTCTACAAGTTCAGTTTTACTAAACATCAAACCTCTTTCACCAATAATCCCTCCATAGTTTACTGTTAGTGAGCAACAGGCGTCACAACTACCAACTCCAAGGTGATGATCGTTACAGCGTGTGGTCACTGATGGTCACTAGTCACTGGTGGTCACTAGTCACTGGTGGTCACTGATGGTCACTGGTGGTCACTGGTGGTCACTAGTCACTGATGGTCCCTAGTCACTGGTGGTCACTAATCACTGGTGGTCACTGATGGTCACTGGTGGTCACTGGTGGTCACTAGTCACTGATGGTCCCTAGTCACTGGTGGTCACTGGTGGTCACTGGTGGTCACTAGTCACTGATGGTCCCTAGTCACTGATGGTCACTGGTGGTCACTGGTGGTCACTAGTCACTGATGGTCCCTAGTCACTGGTGGTCACTGATGGTCACTGGTGGTCACTGGTGGTCACTAGTCACTAGTGGTCACTGATGGTCACTGGTGGTCACTAGTCACTGGTGGTCACTAATCACTGGTGGTCACTGATGGTCACTGGTGGTCACTAGTCACTGATGGTCGCTAATCACTGGTGGTCACTAATCACTGGTGGTCACTGGTGGCCACTAGTCACTGGTGGTCACTGGTGGTCACTAATCACTGGTGGTCACTAGTCACTAGTGGTCACTGATGGTCACTGGTGGTCACTAGTCACTGATGGTCACTAATCACTGGTGGTCACTAATCACTGGTGGTCACTGGTGGTCACTAGTCACTGGGGGTCACTGGTGGTCACTAATCACTGGTGGTCACTAGTCACTAGTGGTCACTGATGGTCACTGGTGGTCACTAGTCACTGATGGTCACTGGTGGTCACTAGTCACTAGTGGTCACTGATGGTCACTGGTGGTCACTAGTCACTGATGGTCACTGGTGGTCACTAGTCACTGGTGGTCACTAATCACTGGTGGTCACTAATCACTGGTGGTCACTAGTCACTGGTGGTCACTAGTCACTAGTGGTCACTGATGGTCACTGGTGGTCACTAGTCACTAGTGGTCACTGGTGGTCACTAGTCACTGGTGTCAGCGTGTGCTGCTGGTGCCACCAGGGGGTGAACCAGAGAACGGAGATAAAGGAAAAGAGGCTGGTGATTTGAGAATGTGTCCGAAGGAGGAACACGAAGCTGATTCAGGAATCGTTTCCAGAGGTTGTAAGATCTGGAGGCAGCAGTTCCATGATGAGACGTAGTGGAACCTGGTCAGAGGATTGAAGAGCCTCTCTCTTTGCAGAAGGTTTCTTTAAGCCTCACTATGAACCCCAGTCTGAGGCGGTATGGCAGCGTAAGGCGTGTGGCGAAGGCTGTACTCACTGGACGTTGCACTGGCTGTTCTAAGGTTTGCTGAGCCGCAGGGAGTTCAGGCAGTTCTGCTGCTTCCCACTTCTTCCGGTCTCCATTTGAAGAAGGACGCTTGTCTGCGTCAGGCTGGTGCTGCTGGGGGGCGGGGCCTGGTTTCCGCGGGGGCGGGGCCTGGTTCTGCGGGGGCGGGGTGTGACTCCACCTCCTCCACGGCGTTGTGGCCTTTCAGGTTCTGGTTCAGCCTGCGCAGAATCATCTTCTTCTCACTCTGGATTTGTGGCGCCTCCTCTGGTTTAGGAGAGTTTTCTTGAAGCGGAATCTAGCAAACAAACATCAAAGAGCACAAAGCTGACAAAGAAGCCAATATCAGGAACACCACAAAGGGTTTGCAAGCGAATACTGACGGCGCCAACGTTCTTCAGAGCGACAGTCAGAGATATGGCTGGAGTGGAGAGCTGGCATGAAGGCAGACCCAGGGCTTTGGCAGCTCCACCCGGCTGAGAGGGTGGAGGAGGAGGTGGAGGACTTTCTGAGGCGGACGACGCGGCGCTGCACAACGCGCCTTACCGCCACGGACTGCAAGCTGACAGACCAGAGCAGCTCACATTAGACAGGACAGGGTGGAGGGGGAGGTGGAGGAGGAGGAGGAGGAGGAGGAGGAGGAGGAAGAGGAGACGCTCACATGATCCTCCCAAGCTTTCTTCTCTCTCTCCGACGCTTCTCTTCTCTTCTTCTCCAGTTGTTCTTTCAGGACGGCTGCCCGGGTGTTGGCCTGAGCCTGACCACACAAAGACCAGCACATGTGAACAGTGGTGCGATGAACGACACGCAAAGAGACATGAGCTTTCTTTTTTTCTAGCGGAAAAGCATTTGACCTGGATGCCCATGACAACAACAACAACAACAACAACAACAACAATCTCTTGAACTTGAACTCTTCATGAGGGACAGAAACTGTCAGATTTTTTTCCAAAAAGAAAGAAAGACGAGGCTTCGGGGGAATCAGAAAGCAAACGGAATAAAACAGAATAAGAAGAGAAGATGTACAGGACCAACAGCAGACGTGGAACCTCGGGGTCTTCATGGCCTTCACATCACTGCATTCTTGTTAAATCCACAGTTTGGACAAGGCAGCAGCTTCTTTGATCTTAGAAGCCCGAGCGTGAAGCTGAAGTGTGGTTGTTGTTCAGCAGCGACCTCAGCAGGGCTTCAGGCTTCAACATTCTCTTTGAAGACTCACCTTCAAAGCTTCCAGCTTCCTCCTCCGGTGTTCGGCCTCCTCGGTGGACCCCTGGCTGTCAGAACCGTCACTGTCATACTGACACAGGTACAGACAGGCTGTGAGTCGCTGCTGAGCACTGGGATCACACAACAACTCAGACTTTCCACAGACCTTCTCTCCTCGCAGTCGCGCTTTGATCTGCTGGCGCTCGTTGAAATTCTGCAAGCGGATCTGCCTCAGTCTGGCCAGGTACTCCTGAGGAAGGAGAGACGGAACCGTGACGGCGTGAACAGAACATGCGAGACGGGATGTGGTGGAGGCGACGTGATGCTAACAGCCGTTCAAAGAAAGAACAATGGTGAACAAAACACAAAGTGGAAGCTTCTTAATGGGGCAGCAGTCGTTACTGGATCAATGAAGAGTGAACAGTGGGACACCGGAGATTATGGGAGTGGTGGCAGGAGTGTGGAGGATGGACTCCCCGGTGGGGGGGGGGGGGGGGGGGGGGTGCAAACAAGCCAGTCGTGCTGCGAGCGAGGGGAAGTGACGCCGGTGACTTGAGGCTTCAGCTCCTACCTCCTCCTCCCTGTTGACCTTTGGCCTCCTGCAGCGCCCCACACCGGCCCGGCTCCAGGCCGCCAGGTTTGGCCGGGTTCCCTGTGCACCATTTAATTGTACCAGACTTTAGGAGGACGTTCCCCTTCACCACCAGCTGCAGTCCAACCAACCCCCGCAGAACCGCTCCTCTTTAACTGGGAATAAATCTATTCTGCTAGAATGTTGATATTTGAATCATCAAATGTTGATCATTGTCTTCTGTCACCTGAAGTGTCTTCCAACTTTTACATTTCTATGTTTGATTAGAAAGATACTCGTCAGTTTCAGCTCCATTCACAATGAATGGAGCAGAAATCCCAATAAGGTAGTGGATACTTGAATAAAGTAATTCTGCTGTTGAAAGCAACATTGAGACTGGTCATCAGTCTTCATGGACCTGAGACGTTTACATCAGAACATCAGGATTACTTCTGGTCCTGGTCCAGCTGTTCGTCCCCCGGTGGAGGAAGTGTGGCGCCACCTACCAGCTGGCCTTCAAGCACGGACTTTGTTGAGCAACGCCTCCCTCTTCCTCTGCAGGAACTCCTCCACCTGCCCGCCGCGCTCTGCTGCCCCCTGGCTGCGCTGCCTGGAAGTGCAACACAGCACCAGTTACTGCCACGCCGTGGAGAGATGCCGTGGAGAGACGCCGTGGAGAGACGGAGCCTTGGAGAGACGCCGTGGAGAGACGCCGTGGAGAGACGGCGTGGAGAGACGGCGTGGAGAGACGGAGCCGTGGAGAGACGCCGTGGAGAGACTGAGAGACGCCGTGGAGAGACGGAGCCGTGGAGAGACAGAGCCGTGGAGAGACGGAGAGACGCCGTGGAGAGACGGAGCAGTGGAGAGACGGAGAGACGCCGTGGAGAGATGGAGCAGTGGAGAGACGGAGCAGTGGAGAGACGGAGAGACGCCGTGGAGAGACGGAGAGACGGAGCAGTGGCGAGACGGAGAGACGCCGTGGAGAGACGGAGCAGTGGAGAGACGGAGAGACGCCGTGGAGAGACAGAGCAGTGGAGAGACGGAGAGACGCCGTGGCGAGATGGAGAGACGCCGTGGAGAGACGGAGCAGTGGAGAGACGGAGCAGTGGAGAGACGGAGAGACAGAGCCGTGGAGAGATGGAGCAGTGGAGAGACGGAGAGACGCCGTGGTGAGATGGAGAGACGCCGTGGAGAGACGGAGCAGTGGAGAGACGGAGCAGTGGAGAGACGGAGAGACAGAGCCGTGGAGAGATGGAGCAGTGGAGAGACGGAGAGACGCCGTGGTGAGATGGAGAGACGCCGTGGAGAGACGGAGCAGTGGAGAGACGGAGCAGTGGAGAGACGGAGAGACAGAGCCGTGGAGAGATGGAGCAGTGGAGAGACGGAGAGACGCCGTGGTGAGATGGAGAGATGCCGTGGAGAGACGGCGCAGTGGAGAGACGGAGAGACGCCGTGGAGAGACGGAGAGATGAAGACCCCGTGGCGAGACGGAGCAGTGGAGAGACGGAGAGACGGAGCAGTGGTTCAGTCCAGATGTGGTGTCCTCTGACCTGCTGACATGAGCTGCTTTGTAAACGTGTCTCTGCAGCTCTCGCTTGACGGCGTTGTGGTCGACGCCTCGGGCGCCGTTGTTTGACATCACTGGGCCGGCAGCAGCTGGTGTTCCTCTGAGACAGACAGACAGACAGACAGACAGACAGACAGACAGACAGACAGAGAGACAGACAGAGAGACAGAGAGACAGACAGACAGACAGACAGACAGACAGACAGTGACTGATTGCACACAGAAAGCAGAGGAGATGAAATCCTCCACCGTACCTGTAGGGACGTCCTGCACCAGGTGGGGACGATCCGTCCCTGCAGACGTCTTT
Source organism: Blennius ocellaris (assembly GCF_963422515.1). NCBI lineage: Eukaryota > Metazoa > Chordata > Actinopteri > Blenniiformes > Blenniidae > Blennius > Blennius ocellaris. The sequence goes on along the minus strand of NC_137661.1, from coordinate 28,967,543 downwards.
ATGCTGCAGCGGAGTGATTTGGTCCAGAGCACAGTGGAAGTGTTCAGGAGGGCGTTTGCCCAGCAGGGGGGCCGGAATGGGGGTCTGGCCCGTGGTCTGGACAGGACGGCCGACAGCGGCGGAGCTCTTGCTACGGCCCACGAAGCACTGAAACAATATGGTCATATCGTTTACTACAAACGTATTTACTCAACTGCTAGCTTCTACTGAGGAAGTGAGAGAAGCACCTTCTTCTCCGGGCTGCTTCCTCCACTAGAACTCAACACGTGCTTCCAGCCTTGTTCTCTGGCTTGGTTTATTCTGCTCATCTGCAAAATATCAAACGTCTCCAAACGGTTCAAATCCCCACCGCTCGCTTCATTTCAATGCTTTTTCTGCTCATTAGAATGTGAAAATCAGAACACAACCGTTTGATACCTTGTCTTTCGTGTACCTCTTCATTTGCTCAGCTTTCAGGAGGAACAGCTGAAGGGGGCGGGGCAATACGGGGGCGGGGCAACAAGCGTCAGACTCAAACCAACCAGCGGCTTTAGTGAAAGAAAGAACAACATTGTCACCTGCTCTCTCTGTTTCCGTTCCTTCTCCACCAGCTCCATCCTCTTCTTCCTCATTCCCTCCTGCAGAACAAGAACAGCTTGAGACCAGAACTACCAGCAGACGAGCCTCAGAGCAACAAGAAGCTCTGCAGCCAAGCAGCCAGACCGTGAAGGAACAGAGTGGAACCCCGCAGAGCCGAGGGGAGAACCTAGAGGGGAGAACCTAGAGGGGAGAACCTAGAGGGGAGAACCTAGAGGGGAGAACCTAGAGGGGAGACCCTAGAGGGGAGAACCTAGAGAGGAGAACCTAGAGGGGAGAACCTAGAGGGGAGAACCTAGAGGGGAGACCCTAGAGGAGAGAACCTAGAGGGGAGACCCTAGAGAGGAAAACCTAGAGGGGAGAACCTAGAGGGGAGAACCTAGAGGGGAGACCCTAGAGAGGAGAACCTAGAGGGGAGAACCTAGAGGGGAGAACCTAGAGGGGAGACCCTAGAAGGGTGATCCTAGAGGGGAGACCCTAGAGGGGAGAACCTAGAGGGGAGACCCTAGAGGGGAGAACCTAGAGAGCAGAACCTAGAGGGGAGACCCTAGAGGGGAGACCCTAGAGAGCAGAACCTAGAGGGGAGACCCTAGAGGGGAGACCCTAGAAGGGTGATCCTAGAGGGGAGAACCTAGAGGGGAGAACCTAGAGGGGAGAACCTAGAGAGGAGAACCTAGAGGGGAGACCCTAGAGGGGAGACCCTAGAAGGGTGATCCTAGAGGGGAGAACCTAGAGGGGAGAACCTAGAGAGGAAACCCTAGAGAGGTGATCCTAGAGGGGAGAACCTAGAGGGGAGACCCTAGAGGGGTGATCCTAGAGAGGAAACCCTAGAGGGGTGATCCTAGAGGGGTGACCTAGACGGGTGACCCAGAGGGGTGACCCAGAGGGGTGACCCAGAGGGGTGACCCTAGAGGGGGGTGATCCTAGAGGGGGTGACCCCAGAGGGGTGATCCTAGAGGGGTGATCCAGAGGGGTGATCCTAGAGGGGGGTGATCCTAGAGGGGGTGACCCCAGAGGGGGGTGACCCCAGAGGGGAGAACCCAGAGGGGAGAACCCAGAGGGGTGACCCAGAGGGGGGTGACCCAGAAGGGAGAACCCTCTGGTACCAGTGGACGAGAGAGAAAGTAGGGACCGTGTGGCGACTCTCAGCTGTACCTGGTGTTTTTTCCTGTCCTCCGCCTCTCGACTCGCCCTCCTCTGGGGGGCTGCTGGGGGGGCGGCCTGGGCAACATATGATAGCGGCTTCAGAGGGCGCAATACAGAAACACACTCACACACAAATGGGAGGACGACTCCGACTATCAGGTCAGAGGCTGGATGCCAAACAGAGATGCAAAGCAGCAGCAGCAACAACAACAACAACAACAACAACGAGGACGAGCAGCCCCTCCCCCGTCACTGACCGCTTTATGTGCGACTGCTGGTTTCCTGTCTGCAGCCTTCCTTGTCAAAGGCACTCCATATTTACTGGCTGGTTTGGTGATCTTCTGGGCTGAGAGAGCAAACGAACCCGTTAAAACACGTTCCTCAGTCCTCAGATTCACAAATAATGTGAGATCCATTAGATCCTCCAACTGCTGCAGATAAAGTGGCATTATAGCAACATCAGAGCTGAAGGTTCTACATCCAGACTCTCCAGTGAGCTGCGACATTCTGGAGCCTCTCGACAGGTCCAGTGGTTTTAATTCCTGGAAATAAAACCAAGTGTTTCAATGATCAGTAAAACCTCTTTCCTAATCTGAGGCTCGGAAGAAAACTGAAGAAAAAAAAAAGAGGGATGTTGTTTATGTGGTGTTTAAACTAGAACCCTGCCAGTGCACACAGTGCAGTCTGCTCATATTTGAAGGAAAACCTAGTTTTGAAAATATAATTAAACTAATTATCCACTTGCTACACAAAGATTTTCTTTACTTAAGTTAAACTTTGAATTTGTTAAAAAAAAAATGAGGCTCATTGTTTGGCTTTTGTTTTTCATGTTACAAAGACTCAAACACTTGGAATTAAGACACAATGAATGCTGCAACCAATCAAGGTTTATATTTAAAGAATTGATGCATTAATTAAACAAGAGCAATCAGATTTCTGTCCTCGTCGCCATGGACACTTCTTCCATTCAATATTCATTTCATTAGTTCGGCGATCCCATGATGTCCTTTCATAATTGACACTATAATAACTACTTTGATCCAGATTTAACGGGTTCTTCCTTTGACCAAACTGCAGCTGGAGACCATTTTGTTTAGTTTGTTAACAGACAGACAAAGAAACATGAGTGATTTTATAACTTCCTGGGTGGCGGCCACCAAACCTCTGAACATTAACGCAACAACATGCAAAGTGTTTGAAGCATCTTGAAGTGGCAGATGAAGTAATAAAGTCTAGTGATAAAGTGTAAGAAGACGGTGACAGACAGCAGCTAGCGGCTTCTCCTACCTGAGGACACCTGAGCCACGCCCACTTTAGGCTGCTTGTGAAGAAAAGTATGGCGAAATTCCTGAGCAATGATCTACAACGAAAAACAACAACAAACAAAGACTAAATCAAACTAAATAATCACGTTACGTTACAAGTTTGAGCAACTGGAATCAGTGGGGTTCGTTTCTGGACGAGGAGGTTTGTTGTGAGGCACTGAAACAAACTTTACCGTAGAGACACACTGCATCGGTACGAACAAGCTTGTTCTGACACACATTCCCACCTCGGACAACCCACATCTAAATATCAAAGTATCTCAAACACAGATACTCTGGAAACCACCGAAGTCACCAGGAAACGCCAGGAACTACCTGAGGTGGAAGAAACTTCTTAATTCTGCAGGAGAGGAAGGGCTTGGCCAGGATGGCGCCGACCGACGGCCGCTCCCGGGGGTTCCGTCTGAACACCTGCCCCAGCAGGGAGCGCAGGTCTTGGGAGTAGTGGGCGGAGACGGGGGGGTACGAGCCTCGGATGATCTTCAGGACCAAGTTCTTCATGTTGCCAGCTTCAAACTGAGAAAAGAAGAATGTGCCGAGTTGAAACCAGTGCAGACAGTCGGACACGGAGGAAGTGATGAGAGACGTGGATCAAGGAAACCGGAGGTTCAGTCTGAGGCGCTGTGACGCTGCACAACACACATTACACACCATTAATAAAGAAACAGCTGACTCAATACTTACTGCATGCTTTAGAGTGCACATTTCATACAGGACGCACCCGAGGGCCCAGATATCACTGGAGGGGAAGCAAGGAACAGCAAGGAGAGGACAAACAGGGCAGGGACAGATTCTGGGGTCAGTTTACATTCATTTGAAAAGCTTTTAAACCAACCAGACGTCCTTCACTGTCCTCAATGTCCACTGGTGGACGAAGACAACTGCACTGATGAAAAGCCTCAGAACTGAGCCGAACACGCGGCGACAGGCGACTTGGGCCCAACGTGGATTAAAGGACATGCACACTAGTTAAAGGACATCAGTTGTCCATGCTGCTGCAGACCTCAACATGCTGGTTGACTGGACAAAGGAACCTGATATCGTCCCACCGTCCTGGGGCCCAACCCCGCCGCTGGATTAGGATGATTTAGTACCTTTTATTGTTGTATGGTTTATTTTCACAGATCTCTGGTGACAAGTAATACGGTGTTCCTATGCACGTTCTGGCAAATTCCACAGTGCTAAAAAAAGAGAAGAGACAATGAGTCATGTCATAGTTCGTTCACTGCCAAGAACCCAGACACTCCAGTCGAGGTCCGTACCTGTTCAACACCCGGGCGATTCCAAAGTCTCCCAGCTGCACAGTCCCGTCTTTTGTCAGAAAGATATTCTGTGGACAAAACATGGACGGAGTCACGAAGACGTGGAGAAGCATCGCCACCGCCGACGAGGGGATGATTTTGCCGGCGCTAAAAGAAAACCTGGGATTTGATGTCCCTGTGGAGGATTTTCCGGTCATGAACGTGTTTGAGCGCCAGGCAGATCTGCACAAACCAATCCAGGATCTGCAGAGAAAGAAGCCGTGAAGCATCCTGCAGCTCTGCTCAGGACATCAAACATGGTGACGGCCTGGACGGTGCAGCCACGGCCAGATGTGGTGCAACACAAGGACTTTCTGGACTTCAAGACATATTTGGACCCTCAGAATGTTTTACTGAACCTCTGCCAGTTAAGACATAATGACTGTCTGGTAGCTCGACGTGCAGCAGCATCAACATTCCATATTTCAAAGTAAGAGTTCCACGGGTATCCTCACACATCCCTACAAGGTACCGTCGTTTACTGTGGACCTCCAGCGTCCATGTGTCTTAAAGAGGTGGAATCTCACCTGCTCTTCACGAAACAGCACTCCTGCCTGAGAGTTGATCTTTTTGAACAAGTCTCCGCCCTCACAGTAATCCATTACAATATAAAGACAGCCCCCCTCTGGAAAGAGAAAGAGAACACTTGTAGTAAGCTGTTAAGACACAAAACGTAGAAATAGATGTGTAGAAGTGTTGTCCGTGCAGAACGCCACATTCCTCGAGATGACAACCATTTCATAGTCACTGTCGGACCATTTTAAGACGAACGTCCTCAGAGACAACTGGACAGATTGCAGCTTTTAGAACGGCCAGAAGGCCTGACGTGTGTCCATACCACGGTAGGGCAGGAGGACAGGGGACACCCTGGACTGGTCGCCAGCAAGGCAGGGCACCCAGAAGAAAGGGGGGGGGGGACATGCAATACCCCTCCCTGCAGCTGGGGGCAGCGTCTGCCAAGACTCACAACCAAGTCCAGTTTCCTCATTCATTTCATTTGAGATTAATTTGACCTCTGGAATATTTCAGATCAGTGACTCTGCGGTTCAGATGCGGTCAGTACCTTCGAAAGACTCCTTGTACTGCACGATGTTGGGGTGACTCATGTTGGCCAGAACCGCCACTTCTTTCCTGGATTCCTGTCGCTCTTTAGTCGACATCTGCTGAGCGAGGAACAAGAAGACGTGTCGGAGCAGAAGACAAAGAGAGAGAGCAGTCAAAGCACACGACCCACCCCAGATATGCCGATCTCTTTGATGACGTAATGGTGTCCGTCCACTCTGGACGTCACCAGGATGGCCTTTCCAAACGAGCCCTCGCCGATCGTCTTCACCTGCTCGTACCTGTCCATCGTCTCACTGGGGCCTCAAGCAGGGTCTGCAAAACACCAGGACCGGGGCGGGACTCAGACCAGGTCGGGACTCAGACCAGGTCTGGACTCAAACCAGGTCTGGACAAGCTCCGGGTGCTGATTGGTCAACTTCTCATCCTGGCCTTATGCCAGGGGTCAGTGGTGCTGGGGTGAGAGAGTGAGTGAGTGAGTGAGTGAGAGCTGCTGGAGTGAGGGAGTGAGTGAGTGAGTGAGTGAGTGAGTGAGTGAGTGAGTGAGTGAGTGAGTGAGTGAGAGAGAGAATAAGAGCTGCTGGAGTGAGGGAGTGAGAGCTGCAGGAGTGAGAGAGTGAGGAGTGAAAGAGTGAGAGCTGCAGGAGTGAGGGAGTGAGAGCTCGTGGAGTGAGAGAGTGAGAGCTGGTGGAGTGAGAGAGTGAGTGATTGAGAGCTAGTGGAGTGAGAGAGTGAGGGAGTGAGAGCTGGTGGAGTGAGAGAGTGAGTGATTGAGAGCTAGTGGAGTGAGAGAGTGAGGGAGTGAGAGCTGGTGGAGTGAGAGAGTGAGTGATTGAGAGCTAGTGGAGTGAGAGAGTGAGGGAGTGAGAGCTAGTGGAGTGAGAGAGTGAGTGATTGAGAGCTAGTGGAGTGAGAGAGTGAGAGCTGGTGGAGTGAGAGAGTGAGCGAGTGAGAGCTGCAGCCACACGAAGCTCGACGTGACGCCCCGGGAGAACGACGCAGCGAGACGCGGCCACGGAGGAGCAACAACACCGGAGCGGAATGCTGCTTCGTGTCGGTGCAGAACCGGAGCTCACCGTACCGTTATCGTGAGAAACATCCACCATCGGTCCGTCCTCCTCCTCACCGCCGCCCGGAGCTCTCTAACTACCTTCACCACACACTTCCGGCATTCGCTACGGAGCGTCTCCGTTTTCTCAACGTGGATTGGCTCTGGGAACTGTCCTTCAACGTGTCTGCCCAATGACGAGTCAAAGGAAGGATGAGGCCCCGCCCCCACACCGTTGCTGTGGACGTTTTCCATAGCAACCAGCACCGATCCCGCTCCGGACGGACGTTGTTTCGCGACTGCAGCCTCAGTTTGCGGCGCGTCGAGCGCCTCGTGCTGCTTTTCACTGTTTCTCAGAAGAATACAGGACTTACACTCCATTAAATTGTAGTTTGTCAAGCAAAATGTGACGCGTGTTTCCCCTGCTAATTTCAAACCACTATGCTAATTGCTAATACAGGGAGCTAAACAATGGCTGACGAGAGAGAGAGAGAGAGAGAGAGAGAGAGAGAGAGAGAGAGAGAGAGAGAGAGAGAGAGAGAGAGAGAGAGAGAGAGAGAGAGAGAGAGAGAGAGAGAGAGAGAGAGAGAGAGACTGACTTCATTCTTCATTTAAATGATTTTACTTGCCACTGAGTCAGGAAGGACTGACTTTTCCTTCAGACCAGCAGGAGGAAGATCCTCCAGCCTTGAAAGGCTGCAAATGGTCCCACAAACGTTTCTGTGACAAAAATCTGCTTTTCACCATTAAACCCTACGGATTGAAAGTTCTGGGGTTTTGAAGATGGTTTCGTCATTGAAAAAAAAAAAAAAAACCTTCCCAATATATCAAGTTCAAGGTGTTTTATTTGTCATTTCACCAGTAAAAGCCAGGTTTCACAGTGTAATGAAATTCTTACTTTGCCGTCTACCCTGGTGCCGACATACATAAATAAATAAGTATATACACAAGAAAATAGAACAAAAATAAAATAAAATATAAGAGAAAATGGGGAGAAAATTCATTTCTTACTGTTTTTGAACAAACATTGTTACTATGATAGAGTATTTTCTGTTCACCCGATAAACTAGTTCTGCCCTCGGTTTTAACTCATCAATAAAGCAAAGCAAGTATCTTCAAAAAAATGTAAAGTTCATGAAATGTATCCAGATTGATGACGCATTAACCTTGAATGGTAAAAAGTATCGGTATCGGCTCGATACTGGTCCCGTATTTACTTGGTATCGGATCGATACTGGTCCCGTATTTACTTGGTATGGGATCGATACTGGCCCTGTATTTACTTGGTATGGGATCGATACCAGCCCTGTATTTACTTGGTATCGGCTCGATACCCAGTCTCGCACGCTCCCGCCTCCCGCCGCGTGCAGCGCGCGCGCGCCCCGCAGCCCGCCTCCCTGCGCGCGCCTCCCTGGCTGATTAGATCGCGGGCGGGTGACGCAGCAGCGGCTGAACATGGCTCCCTTCCCGGACGAGGTGGATGTTTTCACCGGGCCGCACTGGAGGATGAAGCAGCTGGTGGGCTCGTACTGTGAGAAGGTGCGTGTCGGGAAGCGTCGGCCGTCGATCCGGGGAGGTTCTCCCGGCGGGGAGCCGCCGGGAGAACCTCCGGGGCGGGGGACGCAGGCTAGCCCGCTTTAGCTCGGAGGCTGCAGCGGCGAGGGTCCAGTCCGCCGCGGCGCACGAACCCTCGTCTCCGGTTCCGATCCGTGCCGGGACTCGGGGGGGGGGGGGGGGGGGGGGAGAGGCGGCGGTACTCGACCCGAGTGTTTAGACCGTTTTAGACCCGGATGTGAAGCGTTGCCACGGCGGCGGGTCCCCGGATCGCCCGTGTTGTTCTCCGGGACGAGTCGCAGGAGGCCCGTTACGCAACGTGAGCGACTGTCAGCGGGACCCGGGAGAAGCGACCGGCCCGGCCCGGCCCGGCCCGCTGTGGTCGTGGCGTGTCAGAGAAGCTCGGTTACCCGCCGCCCGGTGGCCGTGCTCCCGGGAGGTGCCGCGTGATGACGTCACGGCTCATGCGGCTCCCTGTGCTCGTGTCGTCCCGCAGCTGTCCCAGACCAACTTCTCCAACAACAGCGACTTCCGCTCGTTCCTGCGGAGCCTGCGCGCGACCTTCACGGAGTTCAAGATGCACGAGCAGATCGAGAACGAGTACATCATCGGCCTGCTGCAGCAGCGCTGCTGCACCGTGCACGACGTGCACTCCGACAACAAGCTGTCCGAGATGCTCACCCTCTTCGAGAAGGGGCTCCACAACGTCAAGGTACACGAGCGGTGACGTCACAGTGACCGTGCTGACAACACACCTGTGACGCTTCATGAACAATCCTCTGCTAGAAAAGATACAAGTGGTCGTGTGTCTCGTTTTAAACCGGGCTGCATCACAACTGGATCACTTTTGGAATATTGTCACAACGATAGCTCCTGTTAGTAGTAATAATAATAATAATAATAATAATAATGGTGTGGTTGAGCTCCAGGAGAACCACCATGAGACAACACACAGGAAGTGGACTCGTCATTTTGATTGTTTTCCTCAGCCAAGCTAAAGCTGATTTATTTTTCCACCCTGATCCCAAATGTCACGTCTCCTCCAGTGAGGAGCCAAACAGGAAGTGGTTGAGTACTGTGGGGTGTACCTCACTATACTGTTTGATGCCTTGCTGCAAGGCACCTCCAGTCTTTACATTAAAGCTGCCGTGGAGTTTGTGTTGAAGCCTGTTGAGCAGAGAAGAGTGTAAAGCAGCAGGAGGAGCTGACGTGGTTCCCTGACGGAGGGTTGGAGCCTCACTTCCTCACCAAAGTACCACTTTGTGCTTGCAGAGTGAATACGAGCAGCTGAACTACGCCCAGCAGCTGAAGGAGAGGCTGGAGGCCTTCACCCAGGACTTCCTGCCTCACATGAAGGAGGAAGAGGAGGTCCGTCTCTACACCTTCATTTCTCTATCCTCAGTCCGTTATTCTCATGAACATTCATTAGAGCTGTTTGTTGGGGGGGGGGGGGGGGGGGGGGGCTTCAGGAGCCACAATTAGTACTAAAACTGGCAACAATCTCAACATAAAGTCAATTTTAATGAACTAAAAACCAAAAATGCAATATGAGCACTTGCTTCTGCAGCTGATTGGAGTTTTAGCGGCCGGTTCTGTTCCTACTGGGCTCATGTTTGTCTGAAGTAAAGCTGAAAAACTGCAGGAAAAAACAACTGGAATTGAATTGACTTTAGCTCCCGATGTATAAATGGATTTACCTTGATGAGTTTGCCCTGGCAGCCAGACTGTAGAACTGTAGACGTGTGGTGTTGCAGGTGTTCCAGCCGATGCTCATGCAGTACTTCAGCTACGAGGAGCTGAAGGACATCAAGAAGCAGGTGATGGCGCAGCACTGCAGCCAGCAGCCCTGGGCCTCGGCCACCGACATGCTGAAGGGCCTGAGCCTGTGGAGCCACGCCGAGGAGCTGCACAAGGCCTTGAAATACGCCGACCACGAGAAGACGGACTACGGTGAGGTTTGCTCTTTAGCGCCCCCTGTGGTGACCGGCGGTCCCTCGCCACGCCACGACCTTCATCAACATCGTGGTGCAACGTGGACGACCTTTATTATCGTCTTGGGAACCGAGTCACTTCCAAGTAAAGCTGCTGTTTGTTTGTTTGTTTGTTTGTCCTCAGAGCTGGAAAACGACAGGAATTGTTCGACGCACATCTTCCAGCTGCCCACAGAGATCATGCTGAGGCTGTTCCGCTACCTGGGCCCGGAGGATCTGTGTCGCTGCAGCCGGGTGTGCAGCTCCTGGTCGGAGCTGAGCAGGACGGGCGCTCTGTGGCGCCACCTGTACCCGGTGCGCTGGGCCAGAGGTACTGCAGCTTCTGCTGGGGTTCTACCAGGGACGTGGCGTGGTGGGGTTCTACCAGGGACGTGACGTGGTGGGGTTGTACCAGGGGCGTGACGTGGTGGGGTTCTACCAGGGACGTGGCGTGGTGGGGTTCTACCAGTGACGTGGTGCTGGTGGGGTTGTACCAGGGACGTGACGTGGTGGGGTTCTACCAGGGACGTGGTGGGGTTGTACCAGGGACGTGGTGCTGGTGGGGTTGTACCAGTGACGTGGTGCTGGTGGGGTTGTACCAGTGACGTGGTGCTCCAGCCTGCTCCAGCAGCTGTTAATGTGAATCCTCCTGATAAATCCACTGTAAACATTAGCGCATGCTACCGGTGTTCCAGGTTAATTGGTGTCCCTGTTAAATGGTGACTGACTTCCTGTAGTGTCCATCATTGCTGCTGGAAACTGCATCTATTAACTAATAATCGTATATTGTTTCACGGTAATGAGCAGAATTCCCAGTAATGACTGTACCCAGTGACTTTGGCTTCATCTGCGTCGCCATGTTCCCTCTGAATGGTTCCTGTGGTTCGTCGGCCCCCGGTGCCGGGGTGCCGGTTGTTGCTGATTGAAGGTGCTTGTGGAACAGGAGACTACTACAGCGGCCCCCCCGGGGAGCTGAACCAGGAGCCGGACGAGTCGTGGGTGAAGAGTCGTCAGAAGGAGGGTCGAGCCTTTCAGCAGTGGGACGAGGACGCCGACGTGGACGAGTCCGGTAAGGCGTCGGTTTCCGCGAGAAGCGCCACGCGGAGTGGTCGTTCCGCCGTAACGGAGCTGTGCTGTGGTCTCAGACGGGTCGGGCCGGGCGGGGGGGGTCGCTGGCCATCAGCACCGCCCAGAGGGAGAAGAGGCTCCTGAACGGGATCATCCAGAACCTCCTGCCGGCCGTGGGCCCGGCGGTCCAGTCCGTGGTCCTGGCCTACAGCTCCACCCTGTCCAGTAAGATGGTCCGACAGATCCTCAGTCTCTGTCCCAACCTCAGCTGTCTGGACCTGACCCAGACCCACGTGACCGACTCGGCGTTCGACGGGTGAGTGACGAGGCCGGAGGCAGTGGGGCGGAGCTCCGTGGTGGTGACCCTCTTCCTGTCCCCCCCCCCCCAGCTGGTCTTCCCTGGCGGCCTGCGGCTCCCTGGAGCACCTGGACCTGTCGGGCTGTGAGAAGATCACGGACTTGACCCTGAAGAAGCTCTCGGTGGGTCTGGGCGACCTCACGTCGCCCTCCTGTGTGGACCGGCGCCCGGCCCGGAGGAGCCCCCAGACCCCCGTCACGCTGGTGGGCGAGAGGAAGCTGCGCCCGGCGAGGCGGAAGCAGCTGGTGTTCAAGCAGGGGAGCGGCCGCTGGGGCGCCGCCGCCACGCCCACCGCGGTGTGGGTCCTGGACGCCGCGGACCTGGCGGACATCGAGGACGCGGTGGAGCGGAGCCGCGGCGGCGGGGCGCCCCTCCCCGGCGCCGAGTGCCTGGAGGCGCAGCTGGCGGGGGGCCTGTGCTGCTGCAGGAGGAGCAGGAGGCGGGGCCACAGGGCCGCCGCCTCGTATCTCCAGCAGCAGTACGCCGCGGCCGGGGCGGCGCTCTGCGGCCACTCCACCTGCTGCGCCGCCGACGTGGCCCTCAGGACTTACTCCGGGCTGCACGCCAGGTTTGGCGGCATCGGCAGCGGCGCCGCAGGACTAAGGACTAAATGCTCCGGGCCGGGGGGGGCCGGGGGGGGCCGGGGGGCCTGCAGCCGGAGAACAGGACTGACTGCTCCGCCGCCAGACGCTCGCTGAGGTTCCTCAGCCTCTCCGGATGTTTCCAAGTCACTGACCTGGGCCTCAGGTAAACCAGCCAGGGACACAGAGCCACTGACCTCAGGTCAGCTGAAGTAGGGAAAACGTAGAAATATTAAATGACGCGGCACCAGAGCCGGTCACATGACCAAAGCAACGCCTAACGGGTCTTTAGTTAAAAACACAAGTTAAAATCTGGACTCTGAACTTTTCAGATCTTTTTCCTGCAGGTTAGTTTAGTTAGTTTTACTTTGGCCAATAAAAGAGGTTGTTGCTTTTTCAAAGCTCTCTGATGTTTCCGTGGTCAGACTGCAGCTTCAGCCGTCTGACAGGTTTAAAGGTTGAATTGTAGATTTTAACGGTGGTTGTGGTCCTGTGGTTCCAGGGCTCTGGCCCAGCGTGGAGGCCTTCCTGCTCTGGAGCACCTCAACCTGTCGGGCTGCCTCTTCGTCACCGAAGTGGGTCTGCAGGACCTGGTGTCGGCCTGCCCCTCCCTCAACGACGAGCACTTCTATTACTGCGACAACATTGACGGTAACCACGGAAACGCAAGGCGGCGCAGCCTCTTGGTTCAGAACCTGCTGCTTTCATGGTCTTTGGTCCTGCTGACGGTACGACTGTGTCCTGGTGACGGTATGGCGGTACGGCTGTGTCCTGGTGACGGTATGGCGGTACGACTGTGTCCTGGTGACGGTACGACTGTGTCCTGGTGACGGTACGGCTGTGTCCTGGTGACAGTATGGCGGTACGACTGTGTCCTGGTGACGGTATGGCGGTACGACTGTGTCCTGGTGACGGTACGACTGTGTCCTGGTGACAGTATGGCGGTACGACTGTGTCCTGGTGACGGTATGACTGTCTTGATGACAGTACGACGGTACGATTGTCTTGATGACGGTACAACTGTGTCCTGGTGACGGTATGACGGTACGACTGTCTTGATGACGGTACAACTGTGTCCTGGTGACGGTATGACGGTACGACTGTCTTATTGACGGTACAACTGTCTTGATGACGGTATGACGGTCATTAAATTGTCACGCAGCCTGTGTTTGGGTTCTGAGGTGGAAGGTAAGTCGGCCTTACTGGAGCCGGTAGGGACGCCTTCAAGTTCACTGCAGGTTTCTCCTTGGTAGTAATAATAATAATAGTAATAATAATAATTAGATTTCCTCCAACTCTGAAACTTCCAGTCATGAAGAATCAGACTGAGAGGAAATGAAAGGACTCGAAAACACGTCAACAGGTCAATAGGTCAACAAATCAACACATCAGCAGGTCAGCAGGACGAGACCAACAAAGTTGTAGCGACAGTGAATCTTCATGTCGAGTCACAAAGTGAAACGACTTTAGAAGCAGAAGACTGTTTAGAGAATTACAACAATAATTCTTCCCTTCAGACAACTGGTCTCATTTTTAACATGTGAGATTTGTATTCTTTTGTTTTTTAATTGTCTGGGAGGAAGAAAATGTTTTCAGATGTCTCTGTCTCCCTCCGTCTGTCTCTGTCTGTCTCTCTGCGTCTCCGTCTGTCTCAGGTCCTCATGCAGACACGGCCAGCGGCTGCCAGAACCTGCAGTGTGGCTTCAGGGCCTGCTGTCGCTCGGGGGAGTAATCTGCCCGGCGACGCTGTCCCAGAATGTCTCTTGTCCTCCTCCTTGCACTTTATCCCGGGAATACCGTTTGCTGTATTTTGTCTGACTTAAAGATGTTTCTTGATGAAACTGTAATTTCGTTCCTGTTATTTCCATCAATGTTTAACGGAAATGATCCTTTTAGAAAAGGAAGAAAACACAAAGCGGTGATGGTCGATATGAAAAATCTGAATGTTACTTTTGGTCGTTTTTTTTTTTTATTATTTTGGTTTTGAAAAAGACAAAACATTAGACAAACGGAACATTGAGTGATATACAACACACACACACACAATAAAAGATTTACATGAGTCCGTCTCTTGTATTAATTGATTTCAGTTCATCAACACAGTTTTGCTCAGCAGGAAAATAAATGGAATAAAGTGAATGCAGTCTTTCCTTCAGGGGAAACGTCTCAAACATGTTCTCAGTATTAAACTAAACTGTTTGTAATCTAGCAGACGAGTACTCGAGTAAACCTACTGGTAATGTTGGTGGAATAAAACTCACACTTAATTGTGATGATATGTAATTCTTATCCAGTAAAATGTTGGTAACGAAACAGAAATCTATAAACTGCATCCAACTGCAATAAAAAATGTTTTTTGCAATATTCCTTCAAGGTCATTTTTCTAGAAAGACGCTTCTTTAAAAAAAAAACATCTAAAATACTGATCAAGTCTATAATGACATATTTCTGAACTACTTTCAAATAAACTTGAATGTTTAATCTCAAAAGCATAAATTTGTCAAAAATGCAAAAAATGTCAACATGAACTAGAAAAGGTGAATTTCTCTCTTTCCCTGCAGCTCCAACTGATTAATGTCCAATATGTCAAGGTTTGACTGTAAATGAAAGGAAAAGAGGAAGTGAAGGTTCCAGGTGAATAAAGAACCAATCAAAGTGAGAATCAGCTGCACAGAAACAACAACAATGTTCCTGGTTGGATCCTGGTTCCAGGAAGATTTCTGCTTTGGTAACTCACGTGACCTGCAGCGACTCTGGTAGAGAATTCCAGCGCTGCTCATCACTCAAACACCCTCCGAGGGCGAGGCTGGTCCGGCCGTCAGGTGCAGAGCAGCGAGGCCAGGTACACCCACACCGACAGGACGTTGTTGGGGTAAGGATGCACGTACACGGCCAGAGCAAACTCCACGTTTGGCGCCTGGACGCCGTGAACCCCGGTGCTGTACACCGCCTCCACGATGGGCCGCACCTCGGAGAACGGCAGGTGCAGAGGGAATCCTGAAATCTGCACACAAACCAGACATTGCATCAACACGGACGTCTGTCCCCTGCGGACCGGGGACGCTTGTCCCCCAGCGGATCGCCTCTCTGGATCCACCTTGTAGTCGCCCAGCATCTTCTGCAGGTCGTGGCAGTGGGCGTCGGCCACGTCCTGCCCGGCGCTCTGCTCCAGCCTGGGCAGGAAGTGCTTCAGGGTGGAGGTGCAGTGGCGGTTCCAGCGCGTGGGCTGCCGGGGGCGCCACTCCATGATCTTCTCCTTCAGAATCCTCTCAATTCTGGCCAGAGGGGAGGACACACGTCGCTTGTTCATGGTGAAGTGTGACACTGGAACAAAGGCCTGGTTCTGTATGACTGCATTATGACTTGCCTGTCCTGCAGCTCCGCTGCAGCTGCCTTGTCTGCGCGCCGATAAACCAGCTTGTCCGGCTGCAGGCGTTAAGGCCAGACGGAGGAAGAGGGAATTACGACGTGACCGAACACATACAGTTTGTCGGGAATGTTGGAGAGTCACCTGAACGCTGGACAGCCCAGGGTGGGAGAAGGACCGCGAGAAGAACGGTTTCCACAACTTGGCTTTGGTGACGTCAAAGCTCATCCTGGTGGGCGCGGCGTACTGCTGGGTGTTGAACCACACGTTGTCGGCGTCGACCAGGCAGCCGACGGTCTGCAGCGGACAGAAGGTGTCGTACTGGCCGTAGTGCTGGCCGCTGCTGGGGTTCCAGATCAGGTAGCGGCTCTGCTCCAGGGTCAGGACGTACGCCGTGGGCCCCTGACGACACACAACCAGCGTCACCTCCAACACTTCAAACCACCGCGGCGTCGACAGACGGACGCCACACACCTCCGGTATGGCGCTGCCCACCACCAGCCAGGCTCGCTTGCCCATAAACAGGAAGTAGTTGCACAACAGCACGGCGTGTTCCTCTTCGTCTCCCGCCAGGAACGTGAGGAATTGCTGGAAAGACGAAGACCGAAACACGAGCTGGTCAAAGACGGAGGTTCTCCTCCAGCGGCGTCCTGCAGAGCGCCGACTCACATCACAGCTGCTCCAGAGGTCGCAGGACCCAGAAAACGTGACTCGGTCCGGCAGGGAGGGGATGAGCGAGACGAACCTGGCCACCAGGGTCTGTCAGGTGGAGAGCAGAGCACAAGTCACGTCCAGGGTCCTGCTAGGACCAGCAGTTCCTTGGAGGCTGGGTGAGACTGACCGTGGCCTCCTGGGGGCTGTTGGGGAACGCGTCCAGGAACTCCTGAGGGGGTTTCAGCGGCCGGACGAAGCGGGTGATGAAGACGGTTTTCCCACTGAGGTCGATGACGGTGGTGATGCAGGGCCGGTCCGGGTAGACCTGCACCGCCTCCTTCTCAAACCGGTCCGACGCCTGCAGCAAGCGCTCGTCCTCCTGGCTGTCAAACTGCAAGGACACGTCCACCAAAGAGGACTAAAGCAACAGGACTGTGTGCCTTCAGGGTGATGAGACGAGGACTGGAGGACAGGGAAGGGGGACGTGGTCCAACAAGTACCTTCAGGTCCTTCAGCTACCGTGCAGCGCAGCAAAAGTAAATCAGGGACACATGAAGACAAACAGAAAGACAAGACAAGCTGCTCTCCACACAAACACCAACAACCTCCTTCAGTGTCGTTTCAGTGAAACGAGTCTGGAGGCGTTGGCCAATGGACAGTGTCCTGCAGAGGACACACTGATGGACTCTCCCTCTCCCCGATGGACTCTCCCTCTCCCCGATGGACTCACCTTCTCCCCGATGGACTCTCCCTCTCCCCGATGGACTCTCCCTCTCCCCGATGGACTCTCCCTCTCCCCGATGGACTCTCCCTCTCCCCGATGGACTCACCTTCTCCCCGATGGACTCTCCCTCTCCCTGATGGACTCTCCCTCTCCCCGATGGACGCTCCCTCTCCCCGATGGACGCTCCCTCTCCCCGATGGACTCTCCCTCTCCCCGATGGACTCTCCCTCTCCCCGATGGACTCACCTTCTCCCTGATGGACTCTCCCTCTCCCTGATGGACTCACCTTCTCCCTGATGGACTCTCCCTCTCCCTGATGGACTCACCTTCTCCCTGATGGACTCTCCCTCTCCCTGATGGACTCTCCCTCTCCCTGATGGACTCTCCCTCTCCCTGATGGACTCACCTTCTCCCTGATGGACTCTCCAGGCACCAGCTGAGGTTCAACTGTGATGAAGAGTGTGATGAACGTTCCTTCGCTCAGGCTCCGTAGAATGTCATACCCCCCGTTGGGGCCATGGCTGCGCTCCCTGCTGTAGCCCAGCAGCACCGCCGGGGTATTTACTTTGAATGTTCCGTCAATCTGCCAGATGAAAAACAAGCAAACGTGTCAGGAAGTCACCAGACCTCTGTGGAGAAGAAGCAAAGCAGAGGCTCACCTTGAGCTGAGAGTAGATGGTGCTGAACGGGATTCTAACAGAACCCAGCCAGTGCTTCTCCACACGGGTCTGGATGGTTTTGCCTTTGTCTTTGTCAGTCTGAGGAGAATGACACATGAACCTCAGCCTCCAAGCAGGGATGAACAGTGTGTGACCACAGAAGAGAGGAATCCTGCTTACGCCTCCAGACTCAAACACCATCTCATCAAATATGTTGATGAAGACTTCGTCTTTCACCGCCTGCAGGCTGGCAGTGCTGTAGTCTCCATTTGGGGCGCTGCACACACAAAGAGCTTCAAGTCAGCAGCAGTTAAGAAATGTTGTCTTCGTTAAACTCATTTTAAAATATGCTATTCACTTTGTGACGCAACTCAGAATTTCCAGGTTCAGACGCATTAAAACCCATCATGTGAATATCCTGGACTCCAGCAAGTGTAGATCAGAGAAGCAGTTCTCATCAGAGGTGGGAAACGTCTATGAAAGGCAAAGTAATTCACCTGAATGGAAGCTGCAGTTCCTCATTCCAACATGGGTTTGGTCCGTCGGCGGTGGTCGTTTGAAGAACCGTGCGCTGGAAGGAAACTTCCACAAAGGGCCTGACTTGTACCTGCAGCAGACGGACGCGTCATGAGACTGAGGCTGGTTTCAGCGTTATGAGGAGGACGAGGCGCCCGGTACCTGGCTGAGGTAGCAGTCGCTCCCCTGGATGGCGGTCTGGGACGACTGTCCTGCTTTACTGCAGAAACAACCAGACCAAGCAAACTTCATGAGGTCACAAAGCTCATGAGGTCACAAAGCTCATGAGGTCACAAAGCCCATGAGGTCACAAAGCCCATGAGGTCACAAAGCCCATGTAGTCACAAAGCCCATGAGGTCACAAAGCCCATGAGGTCACAAACTTCATGAGGTCACAAAGCTCATGAGGTCACAAACTTCATGAGGTCACAAACTTCATGAGGTCACAAAGCTCATGAGGTCACAAACTTCATGAGGTCACAAACTTCATGAGGTCACAAAGCCCATGAGGTCACAAAGCCCATGAGGTCACAAAGCTCATGAGGTCACAAACTTCATGAGGTCACAAACTTCATGAGGTCACAAAGCCAATGAGGTCACAAAGCCCATGAGGTCACAAAGCTCATGAGGTCACAAAGCCCATGAGGTCACAAAGCCCATGAGGTCACAAAGCCCATGAGGTCACAAAGCTCATGAGGTCACAAAGCCCATGAGGTCACAAAGCCCATGAGGTCATAAAGCTCATGAGGTCACAAAGCTCATGAGGTCACAAAGCCCATGAGGTCACAAAGCCCATGAGGTCACAAAGCCCATGAGGTCACAAAGCTCTGCAGCTCCTGGGGAAAGCAGCCTGGCCTCACTCACCTGCTGGGCGCCCTGCGCACCGGGACGTCATACGCCCGGATGATGTTCACCAGGAGTTTGATGTCCCCGTCAGACAGGTTCTGAGCAGTCACCTTCTTTCTCTCTTTCCTCTGTGGCTTCAGGGGTCGCTTCGGCTCCGCCAGCTTGAACAGGTTGATTCCCAGAAACCTGGTCGTCACAGATCGTGTCAATCAGTCACCCAGCACACTGACCTGTCACTACAGTGCACACACATGGATGTATCACACTGCAGCTGTCAGCTAGAGGAGCTAAAACCAGCAGTACTCAGTCCACGCAGGGATTTACAGTTCATCTCACATGTTCATCCTGCTGCATGAGTCTGCAGACAGACGAGACAATCTGAAGCCGGAATTAAGTCGGGAGAGTTTATTGTGAGACTGGAAGGTCTCCGGAGAACGTGTGAAGGTTCCTCTTATCGTTCTGGTTCTCATCATTTACAAATCTTATTGAACAATAACGCTAAAAGATTTGTTCATGTGTTTTTCATGTTATCTTTTCTGGTTGATGCATCATTTCTGTATTTTAACTGAATTCTGTGGGGCTCATTTTGAGAAATACTTCAGCAAACTCCTGAGAGGACTGAACACAAATACAAAGAACTACATCACTGCTACGGCACTCTGAAGGGAGAAACGGAGAACTGGTGGATGGGAAAAGAAGAAGAAGAAGAAGAATTTAAAAAAAAAGAGTCTTCAAACATACCCTGTACCTGGACCACTGGGAAACAAAAGAAAAACATGGAAGAAAATGAAAAGAAACAAAATGTAAACATTTGATTTCAGTAACATCCAACAACATGACTGGTGCCGATTGTAGAACTACGACTGTGTCCCTGGTGATCCTGTGTGATGGACTCTGCTGGTTCCAGGAGGACCTGGACCAGGAATCAGAGTCCAGGAGGATCAGGATCCTGCCCTGCCTCTTTCCTCAGTTCACTCATGCATCCATGCTAAAGCTTAGCTTTCCCTACAACCACAGCATGTTGAATCACGCGACGCCCATAAGTTCTGACCGACAGTCCAGAAAGCAGCGATGAGTGAATATTGGTGAGGACAATGGAGGAGGCAAACAGGACAGAGAGTGAAGGAGGACCGGTCAGTGCCTCCAGAGGGTTTTACCCGATGCTCGGTATTTCATCTTCTACCACCAGGTCAGACAGAAGATAGTGATGTTTAGCAAGAAGGAACCTGTGGATGACAGATTCTCGGATCTGGGGAAGAAAATGAAGACGACAAGTCACTGAGCGTCGACGTTCAGCCGTTTCCACCAGAGGCCCTCGCTCACCTTCTGCAGGTACTGAGCCACTAGAGCTCTGTGTGAGTCCAGGTGCTCCTTGGTGTCGACCACGTCTCCGTCTTGCAATCTTCTTTCATAGTCCTCAAATCATTCCAAACAAATCAGAGACTCAGTGTGATGTGTGCCTCCATTCTGCCAAGGTGTGCATCACGGCGGCTTCCTGAGGAACCGACCTGGAACGGCCCGTCGGTCACCTCCCTCTCCTGAGCAGGGACGTATTTGTAATTACGGAACTCCGCAACCTCCTGGTTCCTCAGCCGGAGCAGCCGGAACCTTCTGGACTTCTCCAGGTCCTCGTCGGTCACAAAGTTAAACTCCTCCTGGAGATGCTCCAGGCGGAAGTAGTGTGGCGCCGTGACCTGGCCGCTGGAGGCCACCTGAAGACACCGGACCAGAGCGCCGACTCAGCAAGCGCAACAAAACACCGAGGACGTCTTCTGACTCCCACCTTCAGCAGCTGCATGATGGAGGCGTTGTTGGGGTCGTTGGGGTCGAGTCGTGACTGCGTGGCCCACTCGCTAATCTTCTTCATGTCGTAGAGTCCAGACGCCCCGATGGACGTGACGGCGTCCACACGACCCAGGCCGCTGAAACAGAACAACAGTGACCTCAGGGAACAAGATCCACGACGTGTATTTACAGTTTGTAAAGCTTCTCACGCAGACACTCGTCACCAGATGATCGTGTGATGTGTGTTTGGTTGTTAAGTAATTTACCACGGAGAATAAAGAAACACAACTTCTCTGAATCACCAAATGATTGAACAACAATCATGTAAAACCCGATGATTTCAATGAAGCCGAATCCACTTTCCGTAGCGTCACTGCAAAGTGAAGGTTGTGTCAGTACCTGTGTCGACCAGCAGGGTGCTGAGAAGCAGGGGGCGCCAGAGGGACGCCGTCCTCCCCCAGCGCCCAGGAGACGCAGCAGGACAGTTTCCCAGAGGTCAGCAGGGTCACCTTGTTGCTTCCGTCGGCCTCGAAGGAGAGGGGGACATCTGGGGGGGGCGAGTGACGGGCGGCGGAAACAAGTGGCTGAATAAAGAGTTCCACAAGATGGAAGCGCTTGTGAGCATGACGATTACCGCTTCCGACTCCCTCGTGGTCAAACATCACTCGCTGGTTGCTGCTGAACTCGAATTCCTCCAGAGGAACGTTGGCGGTCAGAACCGAGGGCTCCGGCACCGGAACGAAGACCTGAGCCAGGAGGGAGCAGGACGAGCCCGCCTCCTCGAACACCTGCTCATGCAGACGTGCAGACACGTGAGGACGGGGAGACAGCAGGTGGACGGACGGCTCGTCTTCACGGTACCTGCAGGTTGATGCTTTGGGGACAGTTGAGTATCTTGAGGTTGAAGATCTGACCAAAATGCACCCTGAAGTCGGCGTTCAGGCCGCGGCCGTCCGTCCGGGACACTTCCTTCTGGTTATAGAGGATCTTGATGAAGAGCGAGCGCCTGGACAGCTCCTGCCTCCGAGCCGCCTCGGCCCTGACACAGGACAAGTCAGTCACAGCTCAGTCCAACGGCACACTGGTAAGGTGGACCATACATTCTGCTGCTGCACCACCGGCTGCTTCCTACAGGCGGCGCCAGAGAGTCAGACGAGCTCAGAGCTCGTTCTCATACCTGGGGCAGAGTTCAGTCGCGGTGATGTTTCCAGATGCAGACAGCTGAGGGATCAAGATGGGCTCTCCGGGTTTCCTGCGGATCCTGGACACCTTCTCTCTCACCCACTGCTCCAGGGAGTCCAGGTCGGGCTTCTCGGGGGGGTCTGGCTTCAGGGGACCTTCTTTCGGGGGGTCTTCTGACCCGCTGGTTTCCCGCTCCTCCTCCTCCTCGTCTTCGCTGTCGTCCCGCGTTTGGCCTTTCTTCTTCTTCACTTTCTTTTTCTTCTTGGCTTTCTGAAAACAGCATCCAGGACCTGATGAAGCAGCCTGACGAGGTCTGACCTCCGTAATGAAGGGGACTCGGGTGGAGGAATGACGGGAGGCACCTGTGTTCTTCTCCACAGCTTCCACTCGTCCAGCTGCTTCTTGTACTCCGCCCACTTCCCGAGGTAGTCCTCCTCCCCCTCTGCCTGCAACTCCACAACCTCGGCCAAGATTTCCTCTTCGTGCTCTCGCTCATCTGATTCCCGATCCACGTTCTCCCTGCAGCAGTGATGGACAACATGACCCGGGATTGTTTCTGCAGCTACCGTACGTTTCCTCCAGCCCAGTGAGGCGAGCTAACGCTAACGCTAACCCTAACCCTAACCCGAACCCTAACCCGAACCCCGGGTATTGGATAATACAGGAACGGTCACAAATTGGACATTTTCACTGTTCAGCCCGACTGGCAGCTGTTGAAATGAATTGAGGTTTTACCTTCTGAGGTAGAGTTTGTAAGGCGTGTTGCTGAACGTCTGCAGGTCTCTGAGAGCCTTGACCTCCTTCCACACCTTCACAATGTTCTTCAGCAGAGTTCTGTCTTTCTCCTGCTCCTTGTCCCGCAGCTGCCGGGTGTTTCTACCAAGGTCAGACGGACAAAAGCATTGCAAGGAGACTTCTGGTGGCGGCGTGGAGCAGGACTGCAGAGGCTGACGGACACAGACTGACCTGACTTCCTGGCTGTACTCAGAAATCCTCTGTTGCAGAGCCTGAGTGAGGCTCCGGCCGCTGTGGATCTCCAGCATGTGGTGCAGCGCCCTCCTCAGGCCATTCAGCTGCAGTGAAGAAACAAAATACCTCCGTGACCAGTGATGAAGACACAGATGTACATTACTGTAATTCAGTAGTATCTTGGGGGTACAGCCCCAATTTCAATTAATATTCAAAGATTTAGATCTGCATTTGTGTACCTGATAGACGTACTTCATTTGTGAGACTCACATATTTTATAAACGGACTTGTACTTTGCAGTTTTTACAATTGAATTTCTTTACCATAAACTTGTAAATGAGCACCACAGCGGTAGTGAAGTGGTGATTCTACTTTAGAGAAACCCAGCCGGGGGTGACTAGAGTGAAAGAGCACGAGGAGCGGTGGAACCTTGTCGGTGAGGTGTCCTGTCAGGTTGCTGTGCTGCCTGCTGAGCTGCTGGTCGTACAGCTGAGCCAGACGAGCCCCCAGGACGTGCTCCCGGCTGAAGAGTGGATGGTGGGAAAAGATGAGCCCCGAGACGTCCACATCCAGCTGGTAGTCCCCCTCCGGGTCGGCGCCGCCGCCGATCAACAGGCTGGTGTGTTTGGACTTCAGCGCCTGCAGGATTAAATCACATCAACCATCATGGACTATGCTGGGAAGGAGCCACGCTCATAAAACTCTCTTGTATCTTGTGTCTATTTGACCAAATATGTAAGTAATGAAGCTCCGGGGAAGCACGAGCTACTGACAGAGACACAGAGCTCCATTAGAAGGGCCTTAATGCAAATATCATGCATGAGCAACACAGAAACAAACATCTGCTTTCAAGGGGATCATAAATAACAGCTGCTCCTGTTTTGGTCTGAAAACATGAATTGAAAGACAGCAGCTATTTGACGTTTGGTTGTACTTATTTGTCATGTTGGGCAGCTGTCGAGTCGGGAATGGTCTGAAACTCAATATCGGCACAGACCCCCCCCGGCTGGACCATGAACTGGGCCCTGGGGGGGCAGAGCTGCTCTCCTAACCTATCAGAGGCTGCGGTCATGTGACCAGTCGTTCCACCAACTCTTGATTAGAACTGCTTCTAATCTGGGAGCTTTGGCTTTGATCTACAAAGACAAAGGTTTGAATCTCGTCATTCCTTGATGTTTGTGGTTTCTGCGTGACCTTTCTCACCTTCCTGTATACGGTCTGCAGGGCCGGGTCCAGATCCTCCTCCATGTGGAAGAGCGGGGGCCGGGTGGAGGATTCCTTTATGGGGTCCGGCAGAGCCAAGATCCTGCCGTCGTCTCCAAACCATTTCTTTCCCTTTTCAAGAAAAACATCCATATTATTACGCTTCAAGACGTCGACGGACATGAAGAACCAGAAGGACTTTACATCTTGGCACATGTTACCTCTTCTGTTTTCAAAACGCGATTCTCCAGAATGTTCTCATTGGTCGTGGAGACAACAGGCCTCTCTCCAACATAGAGACCCTCGTCCTCTAAATAGCGGGGCTTCGTGTTTTCAGGGAGTTTAATGGAAGTCGGAACTAAAGAAACATGATTGTTTTCACGTCAACAGCAGGACTTTATCGGTCGTCACAATACTTAACAAGTGAAGTTGTACTCCACCTGGACGGAGGCTTGCTGTGAACAGGACTTCACTTTCCTGCTGGACACGTGTCCTGTACCCACCATACTCGGCCTTCCTCACCTCCAGGAAGTCCTGGGGGGCCTGGCCCAGGCCAAACAGGTTGTCCTCCTCATTGCTGACCAGAGGATCTTGTTCGCTCTGAGGCAGGAGGCAGACGTTCCCTCAGTCTCTGCCGAGGCGGGTCCAGAACACAGGACGTACGCTCATGTTCTACCTGATTATCTGCATCTGCTTCAGCTTCTTCCTGCTCCTCTTCTCCGTCTTTGTCACCATCGTCTTCTGCTGGTTTCCTGTGCCCGAGCGTTTCCCTGCTGGTCTCCTCGGTCCCGTCGGCCGGGTCGGGCTCAAAGTCCCAGGTGAAGAAGTTGTAGGCCTCCTCTGCAGTCGGTTGTCCTGCGACCGCCTGTTTTCACCGAGAGTCAATGAACAGCAGGTGAAAGGACAGAAAGCATTGTTCTAGGAATCCTTACCCTTCTCGCTGCCTCTCGACTCTTCAGCCTGGCGCCGAGGCCCGGAGGCGCTTCGGTTCTCCCACTTCTGTCTGAATCCACCTGTGAAGTTTTAACATGAGTTACAAACAAAAACTTCTCATTTGAACTCTGATTGAAAACCTCAAGAGCAATGAGACACGTCCAACGTCCTCTAAAGACCTGGACTCACAAATTAAACCCGTCATGTTGAGTTGACATAATCCTTAAAAGCCTATCAAAGTAAACCCTGATCCAGAATCAGAACCCAGATCTGGATCACCTCCCACATGCACTGGAACCTTCCAGGGCCTCGTTTCATTCCGTGACCAGAATTTCCACAAAGTCCCTGCAGGAGTTGTGACGTCATCTTGCTGGCAGACAGACAAACAGGTGACTTCATTACGATGGTGGGTTAATACTCTGAACAGTGTTTCACACTCATCTGGGAACTCTGAACCCTGAACAGAACAAAATACCAGCAGATATAGAAGGACAGAACGCGCTGGAGCAGAAACATGTTCCAGATCCACATCCTGAGTTATTTGCACATCGTAGCTTTCTGCGTCTCGTCGATGGTTCGAGGTTGCAAGACGCTCACCTGTCTGTCAAACCTGGTCCTGGTGTCTCTGTCTCTGAGGCTCTGCAGGCGACTGGCTGGTTCAGGAGGAGCCCCCTGCTGCTGGAGGGTCTCGGCTCTGGACTGGGGCACCACAGGACACAACAGCAATCAAGGACTAAAGTCCACAACGAAGGACAGAAACGGTGAGAAGGTTTACTATGGCAGCTCTCAGCTTCTCCTCCAGGTGGAGCGTCATCACGTCGTCTGGACGCTGGGAAGCTTCTGAGGCGAGTCCTGGAACACAAGGAAGATCGAACGGTTTCAGTCAAGGGTGCTTATTTCTCAGGCTCCTGTAGTAACTGACAAAAGGTGAACTGATGGAACATTGGAGGTTCAAATTCTTCCATGTTTAAAGAAGGATGATCGGACATTTGACGCTCCGACTGACACATGAATGTAAAACACCACGTTTCTGGACAATACATGCTAAAAGGACAGCGCGGCACAAACTTCTCTGAGAGCCAGCGGCAGACTGTGACGAAGCGTTGAGTTTCCTGGACGCTTCCCTGTGGGCCTTGTGGGACTGGAGTGTGGACGCCCCCCCCTCTCCATGGTCCTCCTGGTCCTCCTGGTCCTCCTGGTCCTCCTGGGCCTCCTGGGCCTCCTGGGCCGAGGACTGCTCCAGCAGCTGGTCAACACAAACACAACCAGCAGTGTTGGTCTGCCACGCTGCTTCTGGTGGAAATGGTGAAGGTGGCAAAGACCAACGTACCTTCTTCTTCCTCCTCTGCCTCTGAGCCTTTAAGGTGCGTTTCAAAGTCTCTCCGGGGTTTTCCTCCCGGCCCTGCAGCTCCGGCTGTACAGACGGAATACAGCTTATGTACAGCAGGAGTACAGCAGGAGTACAGCAGGAGTACAGCAGGAATACAGCAGGAGTACAGCAGGAATACAGCAGGAATACAGCAGGAGTACAGCAGGAATACAGCAGGAGTACAGCAGGAATACAGCAGGAATACAGCAGGAGTACAGCAGGAATACAGCAGGAGTACAGCAGGAGTACAGCAGGAGTACAGCAGGAGTACAGCAGGAATACAGCAGGAGTACAGCAGGAGTACAGCAGGAGTACAGCAGGAATACAGCAGGAGTACAGCAGGAATACAGCAGGAGTACAGCAGGAGTACAGCAGGAATACAGCAGGAGTACAGCAGGAGTACAGCAGGAATATAGCAGGAGTACAGCAGGAGTACAGCAGGAATATAGCAGGAGTACAGCAGGAATACAGCAGGAATATAGCAGGAGTACAGCAGGAATATAGCAGGAGTACAGCAGGAATATAGCAGGAGTACAGCAGGAGTACAGCAGGAGTACAGCAGGAGTACAGTTTATGTCTGATCGGTGCTTCAATGGGTGAAACACTGGAAGGTTAGCGTGGTGGAGAAGAACTGCCAGGCACAGTTTTCACATGGAGGACAAGGAGAGCAGTGCTTCGCCTCACAGGAAGAAGGTCATGGGTCAAGTAGGACCCAGGACCTTGCTGTATGGAGGTCGCTGTATGGAGGTCGCTGTATGGAGGTCGCTGTATGGAGGTCGCTGTATGGAGGTTGCATGTTCCCACCATGTGTGTGGGTTTCCTCCTCCGGGAACTCCGGCTTCCTCCAATAGTCCAAAAACTGAGGCTAACTGAGGCTAACTGAGGCTAACTGAGGCTAACTGAGGCTAACTGAGGCTAACTGAGGCTAACTGGTGATGCTAAATTGCTCCTGGTACGAATGTGAGTGTTGTTTGTCTACATGTGATGGATTTGTAGAGATTTACAGTATTTGTGGCTGCGAGTAAAACCCTGGTGCTCGACTCTTAATAATATATAATACTGTGTGAGAAACTACAAGGTTTAGTCTCAGGACAGGTAGTTTAGTCTCAGGACAGGTAGTTTAGTCTCAGGACAGGTGGTTTAGTCTAAGGACAGGTGGTTTAGTCTCAGGACAGGTGGTTTAGTCTCAGGACAGGTGGTTTAGTCTAAGGACAGGTAGTTTAGTCTCAGGACAGGTAGTTTAGTCTAAGGACAGGTAGTTTAGTCTCAGGACAGGTAGTTTAGTCTCAGGACAGGTGGTTTAGTCTAAGGACAGGTGGTTTAGTCTCAGGACAGGTGGTTTAGTCTAAGGACAGGTGGTTTAGTCTCAGGACAGGTGGTTTAGTCTAAGGACAGGTGGTTTAGTCTCAGGACAGGTAGTTTAGTCTCAGGACAGGTGGTTTAGTCTAAGGACAGGTGGTTTAGTCTAAGGACAGGTGGTTTAGTCTCAGGACAGGTGGTTTAGTCTCAGGACAGGTGGTTTAGTCTAAGGACACGTGGTTTAGTCTCAGGACAGGTGGTTTAGTCTCAGAACAGGTAGTTTAGTCTCAGGACAGGTGGTTTAGTCTCAGGACAGGTAGTTTAGTCTCAAAGCAAAGCAAAGCAGCATCTCGTTTACTAGTTTAGTAGTAAAAGTGGAGGAAGAGATTATTGTTGTTCAACAACAGACCAACCTGCATGGCGGCTGGAAGCTCGTCCTCAGTGACCGACGGGACCAGAGCCTGCAAGGACATCTCCTTTACTGGACATCTCCTTTACTGGACATCCTGAACATCATCTTACTGGGCATCTCCTTTACTGGACATCTTTACTGAACATCTCCTTTACTGGACATCTTTACTGAACATCTCCTTTACTGAACATCTCCTTTACTGGACATCTTTACTGAACATCTCCTTTACTGGACATCTCCTTTACTGAACATCTCCTTTACTGAACATCTTTACTGAACATCTCCTTTACTGGACATCTCCTTTACTGGACATCTCCTTTACTGGACATCCTGAACATCATCTTACTGGGCATCTCCTTTACTGGACATCTTTACTGAACATCTCCTTTACTGAACATCTCCTTTACTGGACATCTTTACTGAACATCTCCTTTACTGGACATCTCCTTTACTGAACATCTCCTTTACTGAACATCTTTACTGAACATCTTTACTGAACATCTCCTTTACTGAACATCTTTACTGAACATCTCCTTTACTGAACATCTCCTTTACTGAACATCTTTACTGGACATCTCCTTTACTGAACATCTTTACTGAACATCTCCTTTACTGGACATCTCCTTTACTGAACATCTCCTTTACTGAACATCTTTACTGAACATCTCCTTTACTGAACCTCTCCTGCTGGTTCAGTCTGAAGAGCCTCCGGAGCCTCCTGAGGCTCGTCGAAGCTCCGCAGGAACACCAGGAGGTGTAAAACTCTACCTGGACGTCGTCCTCATGGTTATTTGTCACCAGCGTCCTCTGCAGAGCCCCTCGCGTCTTTTTCAGCTTTTCTCGAAAAGCACTGAAAGAGAAGCAGCGTTAAAACGTCCCGTTCCAGCGCCTGTACGGTGTTGACGTGTCGGGTGAAGCACCTGGGAGAAGCCAGGGCGGCGGCGGCGGCGGCGGCGCTGCTCCTCCGACGGCTGTTCGAACAGGAACCGAGTCCTCTCTTCTTAATCACGGTCCGTTACCAGGGAACCACACACGCTGCGGCTCAGCGAGCTGGAGTGTCGGTGCAACCGAACTTCACCAGTCCTCACCTCCCATTGGTTCACACGCCTGTCAATCAAACGGCTTGGCGCATTAAGAACCCGCCTACTACGGAACCCGAGAGGAGACAAAAAGGACGCGTCGCTGTGGTTCGCGGGTAGAAATGAAT
>NC_137661.1:28925929-28930929 GCF_963422515.1 Blennius ocellaris | reverse complement strand
AAGACGACATCTGACCAATCACAGGCTAGTGAAGACAACATCTGGCCAATCACAGGCTAGTGAAGACGACATCTGGCCAATCCCAGGCTAGTGAAGACAACATCTGGCCAATCCCAGGCTAGTGAAGACAACATCTGACCAATCACAGGCTAGTGAAGATGACATCTGGCCAATCACAGGCTAGTGAAGACGACATCTGGCCAATCACAGGCTAGTGAAGACGACATCTGGCCAATCACAGGCTAGTGAAGACGACATCTGGCCAATCACAGGCTAGTGAAGACGACATCTGGCCAATCACAGGCTAGTGAAGACGACATCTGGCCAATCCCAGGCTAGTGAAGACGACATCTGGCCAATCCCAGGCTAGTGAAGACGACATCTGACCAATCACAGGCTAGTGAAGACGACATCTGACCAATCCCAGGCTAGTGAAGATGACATCTGACCAATCACAGGCTAGTGAAGACAACATCTGGCCAATCACA
Organism: Blennius ocellaris; assembly: GCF_963422515.1. Lineage (NCBI taxonomy): Eukaryota > Metazoa > Chordata > Actinopteri > Blenniiformes > Blenniidae > Blennius > Blennius ocellaris. The sequence continues at coordinate 28,930,441 of NC_137661.1, read as the reverse complement.
GGCTAGTGAAGACGACATCTGACCAATCACAGGCTAGTGAAGACGACATCTGACCAATCCCAGGCTAGTGAAGATGACATCTGACCAATCACAGGCTAGTGAAGACAACATCTGGCCAATCCCAGGCTAGTGAAGACGACATCTGGCCAATCCCAGGCTAGTGAAGACGACATCTGGCCAATCCCAGGCTAGTGAAGACAACATCTGGCCAATCCCAGGCTAGTGAAGACAACATCTGACCAATCCCAGGCTAGTGAAGACAACATCTGACCAATCACAGGCTAGTGAAGACAACATCTGGCCAATCCCAGGCTAGTGAAGACAACATCTGGCCAATCCCAGGCTAGTGAAGACGACATCTGGCCAATCCCAGGCTAGTGAAGACAACATCTGGCCAATCCCAGGCTAGTGAAGACAACATCTGGCCAATCCCAGGCTAGTGAAGACAACATCTGGCCAATCACAGGCTAGTGAAGACAACATCTGACCAATCCCAGGCTAGTGAAGACAACATCTGGCCAATCCCAGGCTAGTGAAGACAACATCTGACCAATCCCAGGCTAGTGAAGACGACATCTGACCGATCCCAGGCTAGTGAAGACAACATCTGACCAATCCCAGGCTAGTGAAGACAACATCTGGCCAATCCCAGGCTAGTGAAGACAACATCTGACCAATCCCAGGCTAGTGAAGACAACATCTGACCAATCCCAGGCTAGTGAAGACAACATCTGACCAATCCCAGGCTAGTGAAGACAACATCTGACCAATCCCAGGCTAGTGAAGACGACATCTGGCCAATCCCAGGCTAGTGAAGACAACATCTGACCAATCCCAGGCTAGTGAAGACGACTGACACAATGTGAGCTCTCCGCTGAGGGAAAGAGAAGCAGTGTGAGCTCAGCAGCTGTTCAGCCTCACATTCCAGAAGCATGAAGGAAGAGCAGCAAGTCCTGACAACACGATCTGTTATGACGAAACGGTTGTGAAGTGAGAACAAGTTAGGAACTTGGCTGGTTCTCGTGTTCCTCAGTGGGCGAGGGAGAACCGGGGTCGTTTCTCCGGCTGAAGGAGGATCAACTGTTTGCTTCAGATTCACGACGGACCAGAGACTTTCTGGCTTTGAGGAAAATAAACAACAAGATTTTATCAAAACACATTTTGCTTTGTGACCACATGTCACAAACACACACGCACACGCACACGCACACGCACACGCACACACACACACACACACACACACACACACACACACACACACACACACACACACACACACACACACACACACACACACTTCATTCAGAGCTTCTTCTCTTACAAACTAAACCGTTTTAAACCTTTAGAGCTTTAAAAAAACAAACTGGTGTGAAATTCCAGTTCGACCGTCGATAATGAACAAACGTAAACAAACGTGATCAGGCTGCTTCGAGCGACGACGTGATTCAATACGGGGTTTTATTGTTTTATTTTCATGGATCGTGGTTCCGTTTGACGTTTGTCATTTCCCTCCTGAGGAAACGCAGAGTCAGCGAGACGCTCTAGTCTAGTCGTACGGCCAATCTTCTCTTGATGTCCGGCTCCTAGTAACTGATGAGCTGAAGTCTGACCGTCTCTACAGAAACTGACTGACAGCTCAACATGTTTATGTTTATTCTTGTTTGTTGTGCTGTAATCTAAAGACAGAGACTCCTGATGTGCTGAGCAGCTGGACTGACTCTCCTCCTCACTAAATGTCTGTTTCTACTTTTAGCACCGACAATAAACGTGTTTTTAATCACAGCCAGACACCAGCCACATTCCCAGATGCACTTCATTATGTCATTTCCTCTTTCTGTTTTAGAAAGTTTTCCTCTTTCTGTTTTAGAAAGTTTTCTTCTTGCTGTTTTAGAAAGTTTTCTTCTTGCTGTTTTAGAAAGTTTTCCTCTTTCTGTTTTAGAAAGTTTTCCTCTTTCTGTTTTAGAAAGTTTTCCTCTTTCTGTTTTAGAAAGTTTTTCTCTTTCTGTTTTAGAAAGTTTTCCTCTTTCTGTTTTAGAAAGTTTTCTTCTTTCTGTTTTAGAAAGTTTTCCTCTTTCTGTTTTAGAAAGTTTTCTTCTTGCTGTTTTAGAAAGTTTTCCTCTTTCTGTTTTAGAAAGTTTTCCTCTTTCTGTTTTAGAAAGTTTTCCTCTTTCTGTTTTAGAAAGTTTTCTTCTTTCTGTTTTAGAAAGTTTTCCTCTTTCTGTTTTAGAAAGTTTTCCTCTTTCTGTTTTAGAAAGTTTTCTTCTTTCTGTTTTAGAAAGTTTTCTTCTTTCTGTTTTAGAAAGTTTTCCTCTTTCTGTTTTAGAAAGTTTTCTTCTTTCTGTTTTAGAAAGTTTTCCTCTTTCTGTTTTAGAAAGTTTTCCTCTTTCTGTTTTAGAAAGTTTTCTTCTTTCTGTTTTAGAAAGTTTTCATCTTTCTGTTTTAGAAAGTTTTCTTCTTTCTGTTTTAGAAAGTTTTCCTCTTTCTGTTTTAGAAAGTTTTCCTCTTTCTGTTTTAGAAAGTTTTCCTCTTTCTGTTTTAAAAAGTTTTCCTCTTTCTGTTTTAGAAAGTTTTCCTCTTTCTGTTTTAGAAAGTTTTCCTCTTTCTGTTTTTAGAAAGTTTTCCTCTTTCTGTTTTAGAAAGTTTTCCTCTTTCTGTTTTAGAAAGTTTTCCTCTTTCTGTTTTTAGAAAGTTTTCCTCTTTCTGTTTTAGAAAGTTTTCCTCTTTCTGTTTTAGAAAGTTTTCCTCTTTCTGTTTTAAAAAGTTTTCCTCTTTCTGTTTTAGAAAGTTTTCCTCTTTCTGTTTTAGAAAGTTTTCCTCTTTCTGTTTTAAAAAGTTTTCCCTCTTTCTGTTTTAAAAAGTTTTCCTCTTTCTGTTTTAAAAAGTTTTCCTCTTTCTGTTTTAGAAACATCAAATAAAACACCAGATTTATTTGAACTGTATTGCAATACAGTGAGTTTTTCCATGTGATGCAACTTCACATGTTCTGAATGCATCTGTTGGATCACAGGAACGTTTTCATACCTGGACTCTGGTCTGATCTGGACAGGGGACAGGGAACAGGGGACAGGACACAGAGGACAGGAGACAGGACACAGGAGACAGGACACAGGAGACAGGAGACAGTGTCTTACCCGGCACCAGGCAGTTCATGGTGGAAGCAGCAGAATTCGTCCTAACTGTCCTCCGTCTCCTGGAGACTCAAGTCCTCCTGCAACATGTTGGAGCTTCTGGAGGAACGTCCAGGCTGCTGCTCTGCTGCTCTACTCTGCTGCTCTGCTACTCTGTTGCTCTGCTCTGCTGCTCTGCTGCTCTGCTGCTCTGCTGCTGTGCTGCTGTGCTACTCTGCTGCTCTGCTGCTCTGCTCTGCTGCTGCCTGGATCACTGCATCCAACTGTCCTCCCCCTCCTCTTCCTCCTCCTCCTTATTATGACGATGATTATGATAATAATAATAATAATAATAATGATAATAATGATAACAATAATAATAATAATGATGATGATGATGATGATGATGATGATGATGATGATGACGATGACGATGACGATGACGATGATGATGATGTCATTATTCAGTCCAGACAACTATCAGGACTAAACGTTTAGCAGCTGATCTGAACTGAACTGAGATCAGTTTCTCTCCACTTGTTGACTTGTTGACTTGAGTGAGGACAAAACAACAACAAACAATAAAGATAAGTTCCATTGTTTTCAACACCTTCAACATGCACGTTTGAACAAACCCCTCACGGCGTCTCCCAGATGACGTCATCGCTCCAGCACTGCGGTGTGGAGCTGCTGCTGCCCCCTGGTGGACAGACCGGAGCGCACGTTACATCCAAATACTTCTTCTGCTGTTTGTGTTGTTTTGGGCTAAATTCCCTCCTGCTGGGCGACTGTGGGACACAAAACCCCTCTGGGCTCATCAGCCCACTGATCCAGCTGTTTGTCAAACCTTTGTTTTCTGGAACTCGTCAAACATCCTCACTCATGTTGTGAGTGAATTCAAATAGTTTCATTTGAAAACTTGATTTAGGACATGTGGGAACTACAACAAACAAAAAATAAAATAAAAACACAAACAAACAAGCAGAGCAGAGCAAAACAAGCACTAAAAAGTAACAAATATCTAAATAATTAATGACCCGACATCCAAAAAAGAGTCGGAAGAAGCAAAGATTAGTTCTTATTCACCTCAAGCATCAATCATTCAAAACCATGTAGTTTTATTATGCACAGATTTACCTACAAAATCGATAGACACATGAATAAATCATCAATCCTCTTGTACTCTGGTTCCATGGTTTCCTCCTGAACGACCTCTGACCTCCATCCACTGACTCCTGACAAACATTCTACCATGTTGGAACTTCAACTCCTCTCCAGTTGTCACCCGGCCTCGGGTCAAATAGTTTGGAATATTTGAAGGAAGTTGCTTTGTGTTAGTCAAAGATTTACCAGGTCAGTGAATTTTAGTACTTTAGGTCTGAAGAGTGGATTTTTATGATCTCTA
>NC_137661.1:28918429-28923429 GCF_963422515.1 Blennius ocellaris | reverse complement strand
CCTGGACACCTGGACGCCTGACGCCTGGACACCTGACGTCTGGACGCCTGACGCCTGGACACCTGGACGCCTAACGCCTGACGCCTGACGTCTGGACGCCTGTTTCCAGAGCGTCAAGGAGAACACACACACACACACACACACACACACACACACACACACACACACACACACACACACGTTTGTCTGTTTCCCTACAGTCTGTTGTGCTGCATGCGGTCCACTGGGGGGCGCTGCAGCATATTAAGACTTGTGGATGGACGGAGACACTGACAGGCTCACAGACACGAACCACCGACCGCCAGCCGGTTTCTCACCTCCATTGTCTTGTTTTTCATTAAAGCGTCACAGAAAGAAGCGTCCATTACCAACAACCAGTGTTTGTAGTGTCAATATGTCAACGGATCAAACAACAGAGAAACATCAAAGCATGCAAGTTTAAATAGATATTCTTTTTTTCAACTTTTCTTTTTTTGTTTTCATCTGGGTTTTCCCCTCTTCGGCTGCAGTAATTGACAATCATGCTACTTATTTAGAGAATTTACTCTTATTTTGGATTGAGACTCAGTGGTTTGTTTATAAGCTTCTTCTTTCCTCGGGTTATTGAATTCCTCACGTCTGCCCCCACTGCAGTTCCTCTGACACCGTTCAGGTTATAAATGGCATTAAATATAATACCTACACATTTAATATATATATGTATGTATATATGTATATATGCATGTGTTCGTATGTAAACAAACACATGCATAGCAGCAAAGCTTGTTTGAGTATATATGTTGAATATACTGAGCAGAAGCTCTACGGGTCAGTACAGCACAAAAATAACATCTTTCTGTGTTTCTGAGATAAATTATTTACGGAGGAATTCTGTCAATTTTAAGTCTCCCAAACTTTGGTTAATGACGTGGGGTCGGAGAATCCAGTGGTTTCTAGTCAGTCTTCGGTCCCAGAAAGGAGTGTGCAGCTAGCAGCTAGCAGCTAACAGCTAACAGCTAACAGCTAGCAGCAGCAGACTGACAGACAGGCGCATTCCTGGATCTACTTTAAATCCCACATACAAAAATAAAAATACCAAAAAAAAAAGCTGCAAAAATGAATCTCTTCCTCTTCTTCTTCTTCTTTTTTTTTGTATCTCCTCTTAGAAAAGATGAAAGAACCACAAAAGAGTTGTAGAGTGTCAGAGCCTGAGATGTGAGGGGGTTTTGGTGAAAGTTGAGGCTTGTGGTGTTTGGCTGCTACGAAAGATTATATATATATATATATGTGTGTGTATATGTGTGTGTGTGTGTGTGTATAGTATTACATACTTGATTACACTGATAGCTCAGGAGAGCAGGGGAGTCAGAGCAAAGCTCGTTTTGCTGTTAGCTTCATTTCCCCGTCGCGCCGCGGCGATGTGGGCGGGGCCCAGCGTCTTTAATTCCAGCGGAAGTGAATCTGCCGCGGCCGGTCGGCGCCTTCCTTCACCAGCGGCTTGTGGAACTCGCGGCCGGCGCGCGAGTGGATGTTGGCCCAGCAGAACTCGCAGTAGTACTGCAGACAGGTGACGTTAGCGCAGAAGAAGGGAGCAAACTTCCCGCCGCAGCGGGCGCCCTGGCACTCGTCACACAGCTGGTCGTCCAGGACGTAAGGCTTCACCTCCACCTGTGGACACACCCACCGGGGACACGTCACTACGTTTGCTCTCTGAGTGCTGTCATACAACGACCTTACTGTCAGGCCATCACATCACTGGCACAGTGCTAGCCCTGCTAGCCCTGCTAGCCCTGACTGGAACACCACCGCACACTCCTGGTGGGACCGTACATGTCAATGAGGTGTGGGAGCGAAGTGACATAAACACTGTTCAACCTCTTTCTCCTGGTATGAGACTGATGTTTTGAAAACTGCCCATTTTAACAAGGCCCACATTTAGGAAAAGGCTTTTCCAAGCAGATCTTCTGAAATAACTTTTTTCATGAAGACAATTCAGAATCACATTAATGAAACAATAACGTGGTATTTAAAACTGTTAAATATACATAGAACAGATGTTTCCATACAGTTTTATACATATATATAGGCTATAGAGAACAGATTGCTGTCGCGCTCTGACGTTCCTCCTCGCTGCATCTGAACACAAAACATCAACCTTGTGTTTCCTCACACAGATCCAGCTCCTGCAGCTGATTTGCCGTCGCCCTGCTATGAATCACCAAGTGGCTCTAAAACAACGATGCCGGCCCAAAGGAAATTGTGGGCTTTTCTAGATTTTCCTCTCAGTTTCTATTGAAAGAGGTGATATTGTAACACAAACAAAACAAAAAATTACTTTTTTTAAATGTGTCGTTATCATTCACATACTTTATAATCCACACTGTTGTAGGAGCGTCATGGCAGTGTCCATATATATATACACACACACACACACACACACACACACACACACACACACACACACACACACACACACACACACACACACACACACACACACACACACACACACACACACACACACACACACACACACACACACACAAGCTGACAGAAATTCAATGGAGTAATTCACTGACTCACTGCTGCCCCCTAATGCCTCAAAGCAATATTACTTAAAAGTTGCGTCCTGCACCTTAAATGCTTCCTTGTGTATAGTTTATGAAAAACAAACGACAAACAAAAACACTCTTTTTCAGGGACGGTCAAATGTTTGATGGCTCCAGAAAAGCAGTTTTTGCCATTAGAGGCGTATTGAAAGAGAATTTGTGAAACGCTACTGGAAGATGGCGCCTGAATGCAGCTCTAAGCTAATCCAATGGCCCTGCAGTGCAGAATGACTGTACAGCTCCTACATTGCAAAGCTGCATGAGACATTCCCCGGATGACCAGCTTCATAAAGACTTTCTGACAAGTGCAAAAAGCTCGTACCCGCTTGTCAATGTCGCCATGCTGCAGCTGGACGAATCTGGCGCTGATGGCGGCGATGTAGCTCTGCTGGTTGGAGAACGCTACTCGTCCCGCCCCCTTGGGATACTTGAGCTCTGGATCGGTGTCAATCCCTGCGTAGCACACTCCCCCGTAGAGACGGTCCATGATCATGGCCAGCTCAACTGGTCGAAAGGGGGAAAAGCAGGAAAGATCAAAGTACGTGGGTGAACCAATGAAGAGAAGCCGTGGGAAGCGGTGAGGCGGTTTTGTAACAGGAAGCGAGTCCAACTGTGGCTGAGGACGTGATCAAACTTTCGCTTTTCACGTCACACCCTGCAAGCACACAGCTGGCGAAGCATTCCTCTTTACCAAGCCAACAACGACTGGAGGGTACTGACTGGCTCTCAGGGGACGGGGGACTCCTCCCACAAAGATGGTCTTGCGGGGATCGAGAGGCTGAGATCCGTCCATCACGAAGTCGCTGTCACTCAGGTTCCAGGGCCGGATTTGCACCTGGGGACAAAACCAAGGTGAAGAAAACCTGTGGCGTCGTAGAAAGTGTGGGTGACGTCCTCCGACTGCTTCAGGACTCACGGGTTTGTCCTTGATGGTGGGACTGGAGACACACAGGTAGAGCTTCCCGTCCTCCTCCATGCAGGCTTCGATCAGGGCCTGCACCGAGCTCTCCTCCTGGAACAGCAGGAAGGCGTAGCCTGCAGCAGAAACACCATCAGCACCATCACCTCACGTCTCACACTGGACCGGTTCGTCCTGACGGACTGAAGGTGCCTACATTTCCCAGAGGGACCCTGATCAATACTAGATCATCCGTGACTAAAATACAATCCGGACACAACTTCACTCTTAATGTTGACGAACACTTTTCCAGTTGTTTCCACTTCCCCTCATCACAAATCTTGGCTTGTTCTTCTACCAAGTCCTCTCAGCATCAGCAGGAGAGTCTTTCTTCTTCCATCTGAAGACCACTGCTGTCCTCCGCCACGTCTGTCCTTCACTCTGTGATCATACGTCTACGTTTCACCAATAAACACTCCATAAGTTCTGACTTGTCCTCAACTCACACTCGTGACTGAACCTCTGCTGTCCTCCACAGATTTCACTCGCGTCCTCATCCACCACACCTTAAAACCCTGGTCGTAACAAAACGACGCCACCCGACCTGCGTGAACGATCTGAGACGACTCGTCGCCGTCCACCTCCTCAAATCCTCAAACCTCTTGGTTCCACGTGACCCTGACATCTTCTGATTCTCATGGTGAGTCTCTGAGTCACGGTTCAGTCTCAACGTCTCAACGTCTCAACGTCTCAACGTCTCAACGTCTCAACGTCTCAACGTATCAACGTATCAACGTCTCAACGTCTCAACGTCTCAACGTCTCAACGTATCAACGTATCAACGTCTCAACGTATCAACGTATCAACGTATCAACGTCTCAACGTCTCAACGTCTCAACGTATCAACGTCTCAACGTCTCAACGTCTCAACGTATCAACGTCTCAACGTCTCAACGTCTCAGCACCTCGCTGATGTCGAGAGAGTCTGTAGCGTCTGTACCTTTGGGAGGGAAGTAGGACTTGCTCTCGGCCTTGTGTGGCCAGTCCACCACCAGGTGGCCGAAGCGCCGGAAGCTGGAGGTTATTTCATCTGAGGAAGTTACAGGAGGGACTGATGAGGGTCGATGGAGGACAGGAGCTGGCAGAACAAGGTGGTCACGTCAGAGTTCTGACCTTCGTCTATGTCGGGAGGAAGACCTCCAACGAACACCTTGCGAGAGAAGCGCTCGATCCGCTCGCCGTTCTGGTGGGGGTAACAGGCCGGGGAGCCCAGGACCCCCTGCTGGCCGTCGTCCAGGAGGTGGTCGTCGATGGGGAAGAGGGAGGAGCGACCTGGAGCACAGAGAGCAGGTCAGGTCACTGCAAGCCTCGTGTTAAACAAACACACCCACAAACAGCCCCAGTCAGTCCCTCTGCCTCCCTTCTGCCCCCTGCTGGGCAGGAACTCTCCCAGAGGAGCAGCTGGTTCAATATCTGCTTTCACTGCAGTTCATCCCCGAACCACTGGGGGACCA
>NC_137661.1:28900929-28913429 GCF_963422515.1 Blennius ocellaris | reverse complement strand
TTATTTAGGTATAAAAGTAGGTTTGTACTTCACAAGTATTTAGCTTTAGTTAATATCACACGGAGGATTTTGACCACCTGGCACATGGTCTGGTCTGTAGCTGGGGTCTGGACTGGACCTCTGGACGGAGGCGGAGGTAGAATCTCCAGAATCTCCAGAATCACTTTTGAATCACCTTCAAAAGCACTGATCCCCCCCCCCCCCACACACACACACACCTGCAGCAGGCTGTTGCCGTCCGTACGGAACAGGTTCTCCTCCATCCAGGCCTTGGGTCCCAGCGCCCCCCCCGGGCGTGGGAACTTGGGCGGGGCGATGATGTTGCTGGAGAAGGGCTTCTTCAGGGGGGAGATGTGGCTGCCGGACCCAGGAACCCCCATGCCGCTGCCTCTGCGGTGGTCCCGGCCCCAGGATGGCCCCCCAGAGCCCCAGGGGGACGGCTTCAGCAGGGGCTGGGGGGGACCAGGGAGGGGGGCAAGGACTTTACACCACTGGTAGCATGGAACATTCTATCAGGGGGGGTCAGGGGCCATGAGACTGGACCCCCCCCTCCAGCTTTCAGGAGAACACAGCAACTACATTCAGTCGTGAGCCCCCCCCTCCCCCCCCCCCCCCCCCCCCCCGACTGGGAATCGTGGCTTCAGCCACTCTGGTTGACTGACTAATAATGAAACATGAAAATAAATCATCACAAAGCTTTGATCTACATTTCAAGATGCTTCCTGTCCTGAAGATCCAGGGTCAACCTGAACACACCTGAACTCACCTGAACTCACTTGAACACACCTGAACACACCTGAACACACCTGAACTCACTTGAACTCACCTGAACTCACCTGAACTCACCTGAACACACCTGAACACACCTGAACTCACCTGAACACACCTGAACACACCTGAACTCACCTGAACTCACCTGAACACACCTGAACTCACTTGAAAACAGACCTGAACACACCTGAATACACACCTGAACACACCTGAAAACAGACCTGAACACACCTGAATACACACCTGAACACACCTGAAAACAGACCTGAAAACAGACCTGAACACACCTGAACTCACCTGAACTCACCTGAACACACCTGAAAACACACCTGAACACACACCTGAACACACCTGAAAACAGACCTGAAAACAGACCTGAACACACCTGAACTCACCTGAACACACCTGAAAACAGACCTGAACACACCTGAATACACACCTGAACACAGACCTGAAAACAGACCTGAACACACCTGAACACACCTGAATACACACCTGAACACACCTGAAAACAGACCTGAACACACCTGAACTCACCTGAACTCACCTGAACACACCTGAAAACAGACCTGAACACACCTGAATACACACCTGAACACAGACCTGAACACACCTGAAAACAGACCTGAACACACCTGAAAACAGACCTGAACACACCTGAATACACACCTGAACACACCTGAAAACAGACCTGAACACACTTGAATACACACCTGAACACACCTGAAAACAGACCTGAAAACAGACCTGAACACACCTGAACACACCTGAACTCACCTGAACACACCTGAAAACAGACCTGAACACACCTGAATACACACCTGAACACACCTGAAAACAGACCTGAACACACCTGAATACACACCTGAACACACCTGAAAACAGACCTGAAAACAGACCTGAACACACCTGAACACACCTGAATACACACCTGAACACCTGAACACACCTGATAACAGACCTGAACACACCTGAACACAGACCTGAACACACACCTGAAAACAGACCTGAACACACCTGAACACAGACATGAACACACCTGAACACACCTGAACACAGACATGAACACACCTGAACACACCTGAACACAGACATGAACACAGACCTGAACACACCTGAAAACAGACCTGAACACACCTGAACACAGACCTGAACAGACCTGAACACACCTGAATACACACCTGAACACCTGAACACCTGAACACAGACCTGAACACAGACATGAACACCTGATAACAGACCTGAACACACCTGAACACACACCTATATGTAGTATATGTGTGTTGATGGAAGTATTAGGACCCCCCCCCCCCCCCTCACCTGGTGCTGGTTGTAGTGGTTCCTCTGCTGCAGGAAGGCCCCCTGCTGCGGATGCATCTGCGGGCTGCCGGGCGACCTGCGGCTCTGCGGGACGTTAATCTGGGGCGAGAAGGTTCCGCTGAAGCTCTGCACGTTAATCCCGCCGCACGGATTAGCCGGTACCGGCGAGAAGCTCTGGAAGAAGGCCGGGAGGGAGGAGGGCCCCCCCGCTGGGTAGAAGCTGCTGTCGGACTCGGCGCCGGGCAGCTGGTTCAGGGCGTTGGGGTGGATGTGGTTGATGGAGTTGGGCGGGGGGGGCGGCGGGGGGGGCGAGGAGCTGGTCTGGACGGACCACGGAGTGCCGAACCCGGGGATGGCCGGGGAGGACGACCCCCCGCTGGCGCTCTGCGCGTCCTGGGCCGGGAGGTTCGGGAAGGCGGACAACATGCCGCCGTTACTGAGGTGGTGCGCGATGGGGGGGTCCATCTGGACCCGGTTCAGCTGGACGGGAGGGGGCGATGGCGCCGCAGCATCAGCTTCAGCCTCTTCCCCTGGGGGGCGGCGGGGGTCGGCCCGGGGCCGGGCTGGCTCTGCGGCAGGTGAGCGGATCGTCCCCCGGGGAGGGGGGCGACCCGGGGGGGCTGGACCCGGCGGGGCTGGACCCGGCGGGGCTGGACCCGGACTGCTGGCCGAGCCGCCGCTGAAGGTCGCGGGCGGAAGAAGCGCTTCGGGTCGGACGCGGGTGAAGCGACCTTCCGCGTCAGGCGGACGGAGCTCTGCCGGCCGTCCTGGAGGTCATCCGCTCCGTCCGGCCGCTCGTCGCCTCCGCTGCGGGCCTGCGCCTCTGCTGACGGGGGGAAGTGCGTGCTCGTCACCCCCGCAGGCTCATCCTGCATGTTTCGCGGACGCGCAGCAGCAGCAGCTGACAGGCGCAGCGGGACGCGGCGGCGCGGCCGAAGGGCGAACCGGCGCGCGAAGCGGCGGCGCGACCGGGCGACGCGTCCGCGAACCGACCGACAAACACCCGCGTCGAGGTTTTTTTGGGCAAAACGCAAACGCGCGACTGGAAACGTATTTTAAAAGAGCGCGTCGGAGGAGGTGTCGTCGGCAGGGACGAGCCCGAGGAGGAGGCTGCAGGCTCGGGGGGGGGGGGGGGGGGGGGGGGGGGGGGGAGGAGGGTAGAGGAGGGGGTGTCGCTCCGCGGGGAGCGGCGGCTCGTTCTGCTCGGTTTATGTCGAACCGGGGTTTTATCGTCTCTACAGGCCGGACCTGTTTGGAGCCCCCCTCCTCCGGCTACCGGCTGCGCTGCTGCGGCAGAGGATTAAAGATCCACGAGCGAAACACGTCACGGCCGCATCACGCCTCTGTGCGCCGCCTCTTGCCCCCGCGGCCCCGGCTGCAGGAGCACCGCATTGTTTACGTCACTTCTTCATTATTCATAAAGTGCAGCAGGCCGGAGGCCTCCAGCTGCTGTGACCTGCTGCCCTGGGGGCTGACGGTGGGGGGGGGGGGGGGGGGACCCCCCTCAACACACCTTGACCCCCCCTCAACACACCTTGAACCCCCCTCAACACACCTCAACACACCTCAACACACCTTGACCCCCCCTCAACACACGTCAACACACCCTTGACCCCCCTCAACACACCTTGACCCCCCCTCTCAACACACCTCAACACCCCTCAACACACCTTGACCCCCCCTCAACACACCTCAACACCCCTCAACACACCTTGACCCCCCCTCTCAACACACCTCAACACCCCTCAACACACCTTGACCCCCCCTCAACACACCTCAACACCCCTCAACACACCTTGACCCCCCCCTCAACACACCTTGACCCCCCTCTCAACACACCTCAACACCCCTCAACACACCTTGACCCCCCCTCAACACCCCTCAACACACCTTGACCCCCCCTCAACACACCTTGACCCCCCCCCAACACACCTTGACCCCCCCTCAACATACCTTGACCCCCCCTCAACACACCTTGACCCCCCTCTCAACACCCCTCAACACACCTCGACCCCCCCAACACACCTTTCAGTGCATCATCTCTGATGCCTTCAGGCCTCAGCCTGCTGTTGTGATCAGTTCAACACTAAACCTCAGTCAGTCTCTCTTCATCAAATGTCTTTTCTACTTTTCGTGTTTTGTAACGTCCTCCCGTCCCCAGTAGGACCGGCTGCAGTCCCCTGTTTGACGTACTTCATGTTGTCCTCCCGTCCCCAGTAGGACCGGCTGCAGTCCCCTGTTTGACGTACTTCATGTTGTCCTCCCGTCCCCAGTTGGACTGGCTACAGTCCCCTGTTTGACGTACTTCATATTGTCCTCCCGTCCCCAGTTGGACTGGCTACAGTCCCCTGTTTGACGTACTTCATATTGTCCTCCCGTCCCCAGTAGGACCGGCTGCAGTCCCCTGTTTGACGTACTTCATATTGTCCTCCCGTCCCCAGTTGGACTGGCTACAGTCCCCTGTTTGACGTACTTCATATTGTCCTCCCGTCCCCAGAAGGACCGGCTGCAGTCCCCTGTTTGACGTACTTCACATTGTCCTCCCGTCCCAGAAGGACCGGCTGCAGTCCCCTGTTTGACGTACTTCATATTGTCCTCCCGTCCCCAGTTGGACTGGCTGCAGTCCCCTGTTTGACGTACTTCATATTGTCCTCCCGTCCCCAGTAGGACCGGCTGCAGTCCCCTGTTTGACGTACTTCATATTGTCCTCCCGTCCCCAGTTGGACCGGCTGCAGTCCCCTGTTTGACGTACTTCATATTGTCCTCCCGTCCCCAGTAGGACCGGCTGCAGTCCCCTGTTTGACGTACTTCATATTGTCCTCCCGTCCCCAGTAGGACCGGCTGCAGTCCCCTGTTTGACGTACTTCATATTGTCCTCCCGTCCCCAGTAGGACCGGCTGCAGTCCCCTGTTTGACGTACTTCATATTGTCCTCCCGTCCCCAGTTGGACTGGCTGCAGTCCCCTGTTTGACGTACTTCATATTGTCCTCCCGTCCCCAGTAGGACCGGCTGCAGTCCCCTGTTTGACGTACTTCATATTGTCCTCCCGTCCCCAGTTGGACTGGCTGCAGTCCCCTGTTTGACGTACTTCATATTGTCCTCCCGTCCCCAGTTGGACTGGCTGCAGTCCCCTGTTTGACGTACTTCATATTGTCCTCCCGTCCCCAGTTGGACCGGCTGCAGTCCCCTGTTTGACGTACTTCATATTGTCCTCCCGTCCCCAGTAGGACCGGCTGCAGTCCCCTGTTTGACGTACTTCATATTTACAGTGAATCATTGTAGAACCACACACTGGTTGTTGCACCATCAGCCTGTGTAGGAGCCACTCTGCCCTCAGAAAACAGCTTTGACCAGAGAGTCGCTAGACCAACACGTGGCTCCGTCTGCAGTCGGTCTGCAGTCAGTCTGCAGTCGGTCTGCAGTCAGTCTGCAGTCGGTCTGCAGTCCGTCTGCAGACGGTCTGCAGTCAGTCTGCAGTCAGTCAGCAGTCAGTCTGCAGTCAGTCAGCAGTCGGTCTGCAGTCAGTCTGCAGTCAGTCAGCAGTCAGTCTGCAGTCCGTCTGCAGACGGTCTGCAGTCAGTCTGCAGTCGGTCTGCAGTCAGTCTGCAGTCGGTCTGCAGTCAGTCTGCAGTCAGTCAGCAGTCGGTCTGCAGTCAGTCTGCAGTCAGTCAGCAGTCAGTCTGCAGTCCGTCTGCAGACGGTCTGCAGTCAGTCTGCAGACGGTCTGCAGTCAGTCTGCAGTCGGTCAGCAGTCAGTCTGCAGACGGTCTGCAGTCAGTCTGCAGACGGTCTGCAGTCAGTCTGCAGTCGGTCTGCAGTCCGTCTGCAGACGGTCTGCAGTCAGTCTGCAGTCAGTCAGCAGTCAGTCTGCAGTCGGTCTGCAGTCCGTCTGCAGACGGTCTGCAGTCAGTCTGCAGTCAGTCAGCAGTCAGTCTGGCAGTCGGTCTGCAGTCAGTCTGCAGACCGTCGTGGTCCTGAGGCGGAGCCAACGTCACTTTATGGTCCGAACCAGCAGCTACATACAGTCCTTGGTCTTCATCTGGTCTGAAGGCTGAGAAGAAGCTCCACTGTATGATCCGCCTCATAAAATCATCATCATCATCATCATCATCATCATCATCATCATCATCATCAGCAGCAGCTAAAACCAATAGTAACAAGTGGCAATAACTTTATTTTTCTGCCTGACATGTCATCAACAACAACAACAACAACAACAACAACAACAACAACAACAGCAGCAGCAGAGTGTGTGGATCCCAGGTGTCAGCGACCATCTGACCAAAGGAAAACAACTCATGAACCATAGAAACGTTTAGAAACGACAAACAGGCCTGGGTGGAGAACTGAGACTGGTTCTAACTGGAAGGCCCAGTTTCACTGGTTTAGCTGTGTGTGTGTGTGTGTGTGTGTGTGTGTGTGTGTGTGTGTGTGTGTGTGTGTGTGTGTGTGTGTGTGTGTGTGTGTGTGTGTGTGTGTGTGTGTGTGTGTTCGCTGGTATGGAGCACATACCAGTGTTACACAGCAGAGTGTGTGATCAAGCACCATCTGGTCTCTGCACGACGATAGCTTATCTCATTATTCTATTATTATCATATAATCTATAATATAATATGAGGAAGCCGCCACAGTCTCACCTGGTTCCCCGTCACGTCACCGCGCTGGTTGGTAGGAAACACCTGGTCTGACGTCCAGTGTCACGTTTCACTTCATCCAGTGTCCAACTGCTTGATTATCAGGCTGCAGCTGCTGTCGTCATGGCAACAGGTGATCTGCATGTGCTTTAGTGAGGCTGATTAGTCTGTTTGAGTGTGTGTGTGTGTGTGTGTGTGTGTGTGTGTGTGTGTGTGTGTGTGTGTGTGGTGTGTGTGTGTGTGTGTGTGTGTGTGTGTGTGTGTGTGTGTGTGTGAGAAATAGCACCATCTTGATGTCAGAGAAAATCTCCTTCGTGTTTTGTACAGAAACCCTCAGTTGTAACAACAAACATTCACATGAGCAGATAACAGCCTGCAGCCGCTTGTTTACACACACACACACACACACACACACACACACACACACACACACACACACACACACACACACACACACACACATACACACATTGTGAGTGATTTCTGATCACATCTCCCAAAGCACCTGTTCATCAGTGTATTGCATTATTGTAGGTAATGCAATTAGGTGTGTGTGTGTGTGTGTGTGTGTGTGTGTGTGTGTGTGTGTGTGTGTGTGTGTGTGTGCCTAAGCCTTCTATACATTGTGAGAGAGCATCTCAAGTGTCCCCACCACACAGCTGCAGCTGGGGGGTCAAAGGTCACGGTGACGGGTGTTGGAGCAAAGCAGGAAGAGGATTGGTCCTTGTAGAGAACGCTGGTCCAGGAGGGTCTAGAACCAGGAAGAACCAGCTGACGCCCTCCTGGGGTGGTGGAGCTCAGAGAGGGGGTGGGGCCAGGGGTGGTGGAGCTCAGAGAGGGGGTGGGGCCAGGGGTGGAGCAGCTCAGAGAGGGGGTGGGGCCAGGGGTGGTTGAGCTCAGAGAGGGGGTGGGGCCAGGGGTGGTGGAGCTCAGAGAGGGGGTGGGGCCAGGGGTGGTGGAGCTCAGAGAGGGGGCGGGGCCAGGGGTGGTGGAGCTCAGAGAGGGGGCGGGGCCAGGGGTGGTGGAGCTCAGAGAGGGGGTGGGGCCAGGGGGTGGTGGAGCTCAGAGAGGGGGTGGGGCCAGGGGTGGTGGAGCTCACAGAGGGGGCGGGGCCAGGGGGTAGTGGAGCTCATAGAGGGGGCGGGGCCAGGGGGTGGTGGAGCTCAGAGAGGGGGCGGGGCCAGGGGGGGTGGAGCTCAGAGAGGGGGTGGGGCCAGGGGGTGGTGGAGCTCATAGAGGGGGCGGGGCCAGGGGGTGGTGGAGCTCAGAGAGGGGGCGGGGCCAGGGGTGGTGGAGCTCAGAGAGGGGGTGGGGCCAGGGGGTGGTGGCGCTCAGAGAGGGGGCGGGGCCAGGGGGTGGTGGAGCTCAGAGAGGGGGTGGGGCCAGGGGGTGGTGGAGCTCAGAGAGCGGGCGGGGCCAGGGGTGGTGGAGCTCAGAGAGGGGGTGGGGCCAGGGGTGGTGGAGCTCAGAGAGGGGGTGGGGCCAGGGGTGGTGGAGCTCAGAGAGGGGGCGGGGCCAGGGGTGGTGGAGCTCAGAGAGGGGGCAGGGCCAGGGGTGGTGGAGCTCAGAGAGGGGGTGGGGCCAGGGGTGGTGGAGCTCAGAGAGGGGGCGGGGCCAGGGGGTGGAGCAGCTCAGAGAGGGGGCGGGGCCAGGGGGTGGAGCAGCTCAGAGAGGGGGTGGGGCCAGGGGTGGTGGAGCTCAGAGAGGGGGTGGGGCCAGGGGTGGTGGAGGTCAGAGAGGGGGTGGGGCCCAGCCAGCAGGGGGCAGTGTTTCCAAAGCTCCACCTGACCAGCAGGGGGCAGTGTTTCCAAAGCTCCACCTGACCAGCAGGGGGCAGTGTTTCCAAAGCTCCACCTGACCAGCAGGGGGCAGTGTTTCCAAAGCTCCACCTGACCAGCAGGGGGCAGTGTTTCCAAAGCTCCACCTGACCAGCAGGGGGCAGTGTTTCCAAAGCTCCACCTGACCAGCAGGGGGCAGTGTTTCCAAAGCTCCACCTGACCAGCAGGGGGCAGTGTTTCCAAAGCTCCACACACCGTCCAGCCGCTCTGACGTCTTATTGACTGAACAAAACTGACACTTGGGAATAAAAGACCCACTTTTCTGCTTCTAACGGGTCATATGAACATTTTTCTTTACAATCCAGTTAATTTCTGTTTGTCAGGCCAGTAATCTGAGTGTTCGTGTGTGTGTGTGTGTGTGTGTGTGTGTGTGTGTGTGTGTGTGTGTGTGTGTGTGTGTGTGTGTGTGTGTTTGTGACATTGTTACTGGAATGTTCTCTCAGAAGACTTTATGGTCTTTTTCCTGTAAAGTCTCTTCGGGGACTGACTGGACGCTCTTTCCAGACGAGTGGCTGAAGTATTTTTATTCTTTATTGTTTTGCCTCGTTCACGAGCACAAAACAAAACTAATAAAGTTTGAGTGCCTGGTTGAGCTTCCGGAGGATCAGAAGTGTCTGATGACGTCATACAACCTGTACTTGATTTTGGAATAAAGAGTCTGCTGACGACTTGTGAGTAAATCATGAACAAAGTATCCTGCAGACATTGGTGGTTTGTGAAGCAAGTTTCCTGCTTGAGTTCTTTTTTAATGTGACATAAAACACGACAGTCGACAAACGAGAAAGGCAGGAAACACACAGTGACATAAAAAGACCGTCTATTTATTTACCAGATCACGAGAAGAAACACAAGTTTGAAAAGCAAAACCTCGCCGACTCCTACTTGTTGTTCTTTGAATCGATCTGGAGGACAAAACAACATCACCGCTGACACGTGTGAGTCCTCTCTGATTCAGAGCTTTATTCTGGCGGTGGAACACAGAGGACATATGTTCTAGAACGATCTGGGAGAACTTTGAGACTAAGAAGTGTTTATTTCATTATTTCCCCCAGTTTCAATATTCACAGTATCAGACTGGAGAATCCAAGGTTTTACCGTTTGTTTCCTTGAGGCTCTCAAAGGAACCAAAGAGGACTGACCTTGTCCTTCTAGCCTGCAGTGGGACAATAGAACTGTCCTTCATTCAGTGTTGTTGTCTTCACATGTGAAGACAACAACACTGAAATAAGCGACTGAACATGGAAACTAAAGCACAAAGTGTTGAACTGAGACGTTCGTCCCTCCAGACGGTTTGGACACTTCTGACTGAGACATTTCTTCTCCTGGTGAGCCTGAAGGCTGAGCAGCATGGTTGTCTTCCGTCTGAGGACAGAGGACAGAGGACAGGGGACAGGGGACAGAAGACAGAGGAAAGGGGACAGAAGACAGAGGACAGAGGACATAGGACATAAGACAGAAGACAGAGGAGGGAGGACATAAACAGAAGACAGGAGGCAGAGGACAGAAGACAGAAGACAGAAGACAGAAGACAGAAGACAGAGGACATAGGACATAAGACAGAAGACAGAAGACAGAGGACAGAGGACAGAAGACAGAGGACAGAGGGCAGAAGACAGAGGACATAAGACAGAAGACAGAGGACAGAGGACAGAGGACAGAAGACAGAGGACAGAGGGCAGAAGACAGAGGACATAAGACAGAGGACAGAGGACAGAAGACAGAGGACAGAGGACAGAAGACAGAGGACAGAGGACAGAGGACAGAAGACAGAGGGCAGAAGACAGAGGACAGAGGACAGAAGACAGAGGGCAGAAGACAGAAGACAGAGGACAGAGGACAGAAGACAGAGGGCAGAGGACATAAGACAGAAGACAGAAGACAGAAGACAGAAGACAGAAGACAGAGGACAGAAGACAGAGGACAGAGGACAGAAGACAGAAGACAGATGACAGAAGACATAAGACAGAGGACAGAAGACAGAGGACAGAGGACAGAAGACAGAGGACAGAGTACAGAGGACAGAAGACAGAGGACAGAAGACAGAAGACAGAAGACAGAGGACAGAGGACATAAGACATAGGACAGAGGACAGAGGACAGAAGACAGAAGACATAGGACATAAGACAGAAGACATAGGACATAAGACAGAAGACAGAGGACAGAAGACAGAGGACAGAGGACAGAGGACAGAAGACAGAAGACAGAGGACAGAAGACAGAAGACAGAAGACAGAGGACAGAGGACAGAAGACAGAGGACAGAAGACAGAGGACAGAGGACAGAGGACAGAGGACAGAGGACAGAGGACAGAGGACAGAAGACAGAAGACAGAGGACAGAGGACAGAGGACAGAAGACAGAAGACAGAGTGGTTCCAGAGGAGTGTGTCAGTGTTTACAGTGAACATACCAGCCTGGAGCGGCTGCATATAGAGTTTCCCTGAGACTCCCGCTTCTGTGTGTGTGTGTGTGTGTGTGTGTGTGTGTGTGTGTGTGTGTGTGTGTGTGTGTGTGTGTGTGTGTGTGTGTGTGTGTGTGTGTGTGCAGGGCTAAGAGCTTGTTGTTTATTCGTCCCCGTCCCCCTGAGTATTGTCGTCCCTCACTGGATAATCAGGATGAAGGTGGACGGCCGCTGCTCTTATTGGATAAGTAGAGGAAGTGAGACGCTGAGACATGAGCTGTCCTCTTTCATCTGGCTTCAATTGTGGCTTTTACCCCCCCCCCTCACCCCCCTCACCCCCCCCCCCCCCCCATCATGGGCCAGAAGAGCCACAAGAGGACCAGAGAGGTGGAGGACGGTCTGTCCTGAACGTTTGTCTTTATCAGTGAATGTTTAACTTGACAAACTCAACAGAGCAGTAAAAACCTCCAGACGTCTTCAGGTGGACTTCGTCTCCTCGTCCCGTCTGTTGGACTGACGGAGGAATCTGCTGGAGACCAGGTGGTGGAGGACGAGCTGGAGCCCTCATGTCCTCCCTCCCTCATTCCTTCCCTTGAACTGTGACCTCCGTCTGTCCTCCTCCATCTCTCCTCCTCCTCCTCCTCCTCCTCCTCCTCCTCCTCCTCCCATCTCTCCTCCTCCACCTCCCGTCTCTCCTCCTCCTCCTCCTCCGTCTGTCCTCCTCCATCTCTCCTCCTCCTCCTCCTCCTCCTCCTCCTCCTCCTCCTCCTCCCATCTCTCCTCCTCCTCCTCCCGTCTCTCCTCCTCCTCCTCCTCCTCCTCCTCCTCCTCCTCCTCCTCCTCCTCCTCCTCCTCCTCCTCCTCCTCCCATCTCTCCTCCTCCTCCTCCCGTCTCTCCTCCTCTCCTCCTCCGTCTGTCCTCCTCCATCTCTCCTCCTCCTCCCGTCTCTCCTCCTCCTCTTCCTCCGTCTCTTCTCCTCCTCCTCCTCCATCTCTTCTCCTCCTCCTCCCGTCTGTCCTCCTCCCATCTCTCCTCCTCCTCCTCCTCCTCCTCCGTCTCTCCTCCTGTCTCTCCTCCTCCCGTCCCCTGTCCTCCAGGGACGGTAGGATCCAGTGTGTAAACGTCAACCAGTGTCCGTCTCACAAAGAGACAAGCTGTGGTTCAGAGTTCAGCCATTGTTTGTCCTCCCTGCGCCGGCGGAGGAGAAGAAGAGGGGGAATAATGACGGAGAGATGTTTACAGAGCGGATGTTTGTGTGGAAGAGTTAATGATGAACTCAGGATGAAGTGTGCAGACGGAGGACAGACGGAGGACAGACGGAGGACAGACGGAGCTTGTCCTCCTTTTTCCTGCAGCTGTGATGGAAAACTGCTCAGGAGCTCCGAGAGCTGAGAGACTGCTTCTACCGCCGAGGCTCTACGTCCCATTAGAGGACTACCTGGACCGTTTGGGGGGGTGGAGGTGATCTGTTAGGGGGTCCAGCAGCTGGTGACAGACCCCCCCCCCCCCCCCCCCAGCCCCCCCCCCCAAAGCAAACA
>NC_137661.1:28823585-28900729 GCF_963422515.1 Blennius ocellaris | reverse complement strand
CTACGTCCCATTAGAGGACTACCTGGACCGTTTGGGGGGGGTGGAGGTGATCTGTTAGGGGGTCCAGCAGCTGGTGACAGACCCCCCCCCCCCCCCCCCCCCCAGCCCCCCACCCCCAAAGCAAACACACCAGTGGATCTGTTGCCTGCAAACTCACAGAGCAACTCAAAGTACTGAAATGATTTAGTTTCTGGAATCATAAATACACATTACATTTCAAGCGCTGGGGGGGGAGTGGGGGGGGGAGGGGGGGAGGAGGGGGGGGGGGGGGGGCGCTGCCAGGACACAATCAACATGGGAAACATTTGGTGTCTTGAGTGAGCTGCTATCTGGAGGGAACACATGTTTCACCCTGATAATAACCCGTCAATCAGCAGTAGAGTCCACTGGGCGACCCCCTGCTGGGAGGTGACCCCCTGCTGGGAGGTGACCCCCTGCTGGGAGGCGACCCCCTGCTGGGAGGCGACCCCCTGCTGGGAGGTGACCCCCTGCTGGGAGGCGACCCCCTGCTGGGGAGACGCACAGCCTTTACAGGAGGAATTGGATTGAATGCAAACCTCACACACTGAAGAGATCAAGGTGTTTGAACGTGACAAAGTGGACTTTTGACACTTGAGGACAAACGGGTGTGTGTCCCTGTCCTCTGTTCCAGTCTCACGAGGACGTCTCTCAGGTCATCTCCTTGTGTCCACCGTCTGGTTCTACTTGTCAGGGGTTTGATGGATTCCTCCGCCACAAACAAAGAGTTCAGGAGGAAAACCTGACTTTTGCTGTTTTGCTTGTTGGAAACAACAACAACATTCAGGGCTTCGTTTATTTATTGCCATGAAAAGAAAACAAGCAGTGAAACATCTTGCATTAGCAACAATATCAAAACATCCTTTTTATATTTCATCAACCTTGTTTTCATGATGCAGAGGAAAAGGAAAGCTTTTTGTCAAATAACCTGCTAAAACGACGTGTTTTAACTTGAAGACACGATATTCTAATACTGGATCTGTTACAGGATCTGATGATGGAACAAACAAATGGCTGAATTCAAACTCTTGTTGCTGTTTGTGGAACAAACGTTGAGATGAAGATCTGATCAATGGAGGTTCATGAAGATGAAGGTGAAAATGTAGTATATTTCCGATTAAACTGGAAGAAGAACTCATGGAATCATATTCAAACCCAAATGAGTTTACTTTGAAAATCATTCTGCGTCTCTGACGTCTGGAACTGTTTCCTGCAAGTCTTTGTGCTGCAGCTGCTTTTCACTTTAGTTTTACCATCATATATATATATACACTTTCATACCCTCAGGTGACCCTCAGGTGACCCTCAGGTGACCCTCAGGTGACTCAGGTGACTCAGGTGACCCTCAGGTGACCCTCAGGTGACTCAGGTGACCCTCAGGTGACCCTCAGGTGACTCAGGTGACTCAGGTGACCCTCAGGTGACTCAGGTGACCCTCAGGTGACCCTCAGGTGACTCAGGTGACCCTCAGGTGACTCAGGTGACTCAGGTGACCCTCAGGTGACTCAGGTGACTCAGGTGACCCTCAGGTGACCCTCAGGTGACTCAGGTGACCCTCAGGTGACCCCCAGGTGACTCAGGTGACTCAGGTGACCCTCAGGTGACTCAGGTGACCCCCAGGTGACTCAGGTGACCCCTCAGGTGACTCAGGTGACTCAGGTGACCCCCAGGTGACTCAGGTGACTCAGGTGACTCAGGTGACCCTCAGGTGACTCAGGTGACTCAGGTGACTCAGGTGACTCAGGTGACCCTCAGGTGACTCAGGTGACCCCCAGGTGACTCAGGTGACCCTCAGGTGACTCAGGTGACTCAGGTGACCCCCAGGTGACTCAGGTGACTCAGGTGGACTCAGGTGACCCTCAGGTGACTCAGGTGACCCTCAGGTGACTCAGGTGACTCAGGTGACCCTCAGGTGACCCTCAGGTGACTCAGGGTGACTCAGGTGACTCAGGTGACCCCCAGGTGACTCAGGTGACTCAGGTGACTCAGGTGACCCCTCAGGTGACCCTCAGGTGACCCTCAGGTGACTCAGGTGACCCTCAGGTGACTCAGGGTGACCCTCAGGTGACCCTCAGGGTGACTCAGGTGAAAACCATTGCATTGTTTTCATTTCCATTCTCAAATAGCTTCTTTCATTCACTGGTGGTTCATCAGAGCCAGAAGACCCTGGTTCTGAGTCCAGGTTGGACCAGGTCTCCGGTCTCTGTGGAGGGTCTCCCTGTGCAGGACTTTCTGAGAGCCCCCCTGTCCTCCCACAGTCCCCTGTCCTCCCACACTCCCCTATCCTCCCACACTCCCCTGTCCTCCCACACTCCCCTGTCCTCCTGCAGTCCCCTGTCCTCCCACACTCCCCTATCCTCCCACAGTCCCCTGTCCTCCCACACTCCCCTGTCCTCCCACACTCCCCTGTCCTCCCACACTCCCCTGTCCTCCCACAGCCCCCTGTCCTCCCACAGTCCCCCTGTCCTCCCACAGTCCCCTGTCCTCCCACACTCCCCTGTCCTCCCACAGTCCCCTGTCCTCCCACACTCCCCTGTCCTCCCACAGCCCCATGTCCTCCCGCACTCCCCTGTCCTCCCACACTCCCCTGTCCTCCCACACTCCCCTGTCCTCCCGCAGTCCCCTGTCCTCCCACAGTCCCCTGTCCTCCCGCAGTCCCCTGTCCTCCCACACTCCCCTGTCCTCCCACACTCCCCTGTCCTCCCACAGTCCCCTGTCCTCCCACACTCCCCTGTCCTCCCACACTCCCCTGTCCTCCCGCACTCCCCTGTCCTCCCACAGTCCCCTGTCCTCCCACACTCCCCTGTCCTCCCGCAGTCCCCTGTCCTCCCACAGCCCCCTGTCCTCCCACAGTCCCCTGTCCTCCCACAGCCCCCTGTCCTCCCACAGTCCCCTGTCCTCCCACAGCCTCCTGTCCTCCCACAGTCCCCCTGTCCTCCCACAGCCCCCTGTCCTCCCACACTCCCCCTGTCCTCCCACAGCCCCCTGTCCTCCCACACTCCCCTGTCCTCCCACAGTCCCCTGTCCTCCCACACTCCCCTGTCCTCCCACAGTCCCCTGTCCTCCCACACTCCCCTGTCCTCCCACAGTCCCCTGTCCTCCCACAGCCCCCTGTCCTCCCACAGTCCCCTGTCCTCCCACAGCCCCATGTCCTCCCACAGTCCCCTGTCCTCCCACACTCCCCTGTCCTCCCACACTCCCCTGTCCTCCCACACTCCCCTGTCCTCCCACAGTCCCCTGTCCTCCCACACTCCCCTGTCCTCCCACAGTCCCCTGTCCTCCCACACTCCCCTGTCCTCCCACAGTCCCCTGTCCTCCCACATTCCCCTGTCCTCCCACAGCCCCCTGTCCTCCCACAGCCCCCTGTCCTCCCACAGTCCCCTGTCCTCCCACAGCCCCCTGTCCTCCCACAGCCCCCTGTCCTCCCACAGTCCCCTGTCCTCCCACACTCCCCTGTCCTCCCACAGTCCCCTGTCCTCCCACACTCCCCTGTCCTCCCGCAGCCCCCTGTCCTCCCACAGTCCCCTGTCCTCCCACAGCCCCCTGTCCTCCCGCAGCCCCCTGTCCTCCCACAGTCCCCTGTCCTCCCACAGTCCCCTGTCCTCCCACACTCCCCTGTCCTCCCACAGTCCCCTGTCCTCCCACATTCCCCTGTCCTCCCACAGCCCCCTGTCCTCCCACAGCCCCCTGTCCTCCCACAGTCCCCTGTCCTCCCACAGCCCCCTGTCCTCCCACAGCCCCCCTGTCCTCCCACAGTCCCCTGTCCTCCCACACTCCCCTGTCCTCCCACAGTCCCCTGTCCTCCCACACTCCCCTGTCCTCCCGCAGCCCCCTGTCCTCCCACAGTCCCCTGTCCTCCCACAGCCCCCTGTCCTCCCACAGTCCCCTGTCCTCCCACAGCGCAAAGCCTTCAGGACAATCAGGGGTCTCACAAGTCAACATGTTGGAGCTGCACAGTGTTTGCTTGTTGTTGAATCTCAGTATTTATGAGGTTTGAATGATTTCCCAGGTTCAAACACACAGAATGTTTCTATAATTCCTAATATTTCCACGACAGGAGGCCCTGGACAGTTTTTACCACCTGAAGAAAGTTCATCTGTGACGTCCTTTAAGAGATGCTGATGGATTAAAGCAGATGTTTACAGATGTGGACAAGCTAAACCAGTGAAGTGTCTGAGGCGTCGTCAGTCAACCAGACGCTGCAGGAACAACTGATTCTGAGCTTTGCTTCACTTTTGACGCGATGCAGTCGGAGAAATGTGAGGAAACTCTGCTTCTATCAGACAGTTTTTAATGAGAACGTCTCTCCCTGAAACGTAAACAATGATCTGCTGAAGGTGTCCAGATGGAAGAAGCTGGATATTTACCTTCCAGCAGCAGCGTCGTACCTGCTGCGGCCGCCAGGTGACGCTGTTGTTCCAACACTAAGCTGGACTGAACTCCAGAGTTCAATAAAGACAATTATCACCACAAACCTGAAGAGGCATTTTCAAATCCTTTTCAGTGAAACAAGGAGAATGGAGTTGGTACGACCTCTCCTGCAGGAGGGTTCTAGGTCATCCTCAGCAGAACAGGAGGGTTCTAGGTCATCCTCAGCAGAACAGGAGGGTTCTAGATCATCCTCAGCAGAACAGGAGGGTTCTAGGTCATCCTCAGCAGAACAGGAGGGTTCTAGATCAACCTGGATCTGTGCGTCCTGCTGAACCTGAAAGAACTCACCTTCCTCTGTTCAGCCTCTCGTCACTCTGACAGAAATCAAGTCATGAAAACAACAAACGTCTCTTATAGTGGATGAACGTTTAGAAGTTCTGGCTTCAAGCCAACAGTGAGAATCTCCACAGGTGAGAGACAAACTCTCCACCTGGTCTGGTTCATGGTACCGGGGGGGGGGGGGGGGGGGGGGGGCAGCAGAGAAATAAAGAGTTTGAGGGGAACCCCGCTGTAGGAGTGACTGACCTCCAGTCTGGTTTAATATGAGGAATCCTGCTTTAATGGTCTCCTCTTTAAAGTGTGTGTGTGTGTGTGTGTGTGTGTGTGTGTGTGTGTGTGTGTGTGTGTGTGTGTGTGTGTGTGTGTGTGTGTGTGTGTGTGTGTGTGTGTGTGTGTGTGTGGAGCCGCACCAGCATCGCGTCTTTTGGAATCTTAAAAGCGCAGCGAAGAAGTTCGCAGCAGTTTTGCCTCCAATCCGGAGGAGGTTCAATGCGGAGCGCGGCGGGGGAGGGACGCTCTGCCAGCCCCCCCCCCCCCCCCCCCTCCCTCTCTCTCTCTCTCTCTATCTCTCTCTCTCTCTCTCTCTCTCTCTCTCTCTCCCTCTCTCTCTCTCACCAGAGACCAGTTAAAGCCGCAGGAGGACTGCGCCCCGCCGCAGAGCCGCCTGGTCCGATGCTCGCAGCAACAATAGATTTGTGAGGAACTACAGCGTGTTTTTCTTTTTCCTCCTGATCCGCTTCACTTTTACGGCACTTTTTTCTTTCTTGCTCGAGAATCCAGACATTTTGGGAGTTTGGTTCCACAGCAGGACTCATCCTTCACGGTACTTCGTCGCTGCTGATCGGAAGAGGTAAGAAACATTTGGTCGTTTTGCTCCTGCAGGACTTTCCTGATCGACCCGGAGCTTCTGGGGAAGAGGAGAGGAGAACTGAGTCCTTCTCTTCCTTTAACTCCCACTCTTTGTTTCATCTGCATCAAAACTCCATAAACATTCAGAGCTGCGCTCTTCGTGTTAATAGAACCTTTGAAACGTCTGCCAGAGAGAGAGAGAGAGAGGGAGAGAGAGAGAGAGAGAGAGAGAGGGAGAGAGAGAAAGAGGAGAAGAGGTTTTGCGGTTTACAACTCCGGGAAGTTAAAAGTTTCAAACAAATTTCAATCAAGCCCCGACTCGCATGTTTTTGTAATTGTGGGTTTCTCCCGGTTCTGGTTCTGACCCTCAACCCGTCTCCTCCGGGTTCTGACCCTCAACCCGTCTCCTCCGGGTTCTGGTTCTGACCCTCAACCCGTCTCCTCCGGGTTCTGGTTCTGACCCTCAACCCGTCTCCTCCGGGACCAGGAGCCGACGAGCGGACGAACTTTGACAAAGTGTCTTCCTGCCCCTCGAAGGTCCCCAGACCCCCGATAAAGACCGTGAATTGATCGATCCTGAGTGAAGCGGCTCTTCTGTCCTCTGGACGCTTTTTCTCTCTGCGACCTTCACACACGTTCCTGAGATCCGGTACATGCTTTCCTGCACCGAGACTCGCTGTGCGCGCTTTTACGCACCTGAGTCCGGGACGGACCTGAGCCCGGGACGGACCTGGGCCCGGGACGGACCTGGGCCCGGGAGTCCAGGACGGACCTGAGCCGAGCCACCTGCATAGGAGGGGAAATGTGGATTTGGTTGGTTGACAGTTGACGTGGTTTTCAGTGAAGCAGTAATAACGGGTCGGGTCGGGTCGGGTCCAGTTCCTCCTCCGGTCCAGGAGGGTCAATGAGAGACCCACCGGAGCCGGTCCAGTAAGTCTCTAGCAGCTCCTTCTACTTCCTCAGAGAATGAATCCTGAACAAAAGAGTCAAATGTTCAGGTCCGGAACTAAAACCCTCATTTACATATGAAGACTGGAAGAATTCCTCCAGGGTCTCCAGACCAGGTCCAGGGAACTGACGGGTTCTGGTCTCTGCAGTCTGGAGGGTCTTTGTCCCAAACCAGAGTCTCAACCAGAGTCTTTGTCCAAAACCAGAGTCTCAACCAGAGTCTTTGTCCTAAACCAGAGTCTCAACCAGAGTCTGTCCAAAACCAGAGTCTCAACCAGAGTCTTTGTCCTAAACCAGAGTCTCAACCAGAGTCTTTGTCCAAAACCAGAGTCTCAACCAGAGTCTTTGTCCAAAACCAGAGTCTCAACCAGAGTCTGTCCAAAACCAGAGTCTCAACCAGAGTCTTTGTCCTAAACCAGAGTCTCAATCAGAGATCAGGATCCTGTTTTTATTTCCTTTTAAATTATTCATCATATCCAAAGTAAAGGCGCTTCTAATTCTCCTCCTCCTCCTCCTCTTCCTCTTCCTCCTCCTCCTCTTCCTCCTCCTCCTCTTCCTCCTCTCGCTGCTCCTCAAACAACCTGAGCAGGATGGTGATTGACTCCTGTCCCTGCAGACTTGCCGCGATGGTGGGCAGTGTGGGGGGGGGGGGGGGGGGTGGGGGGGGGTAACTCCTTCACCCTCAACTCTGTCTGACAGGCTGCTTGGTGTGTTTTAACGGAGGAAGCTCCCTCCGACCTCCGACCTGCTGGGGGGGGGGGCACAGGAAACTGGGCTCTGCTATTGTACCAGCCGGTGGTCATGATGATGAGGGTGATGAGGATGATGATGAGGATGAGGAGGATGATGAGGATGAGGATGATGAGGCTGGCGAGCAGGAAGGTCCCGAGTGATGATTTATCCTCGTATGCAGCCTGACGCCAGAGGAATGTAGTGGTCGTGGACACACACACACACACACACACACACACACACACACACACACACACACACACACACACACACACACACACACACACACACACACACACACCCAGCAGATACAAACCTCCATCTTGGATGGCAGCCCCACCACAGGCTCTACCAGTTCATTAATGGCTGTTCAGTCGTCCAACAACACCACAGCTGGTTTGCTTTGGCCCGCCTGCAGACCAGGACCAGGTCCAGGTCCAGGTCCAGGACCAGGTCCAGGTCCAATGCCAGGTCCAGGTCCAGGTCCAGGTCCAGGTCCAGGTCTCGTGTGGCTCCCTGAAGTGACGGCTTGATGGAGCTCCAGACGTCCTGAAGAGAAGCTTGAGGCTCCAGTTCATGTTGGACTGAAATTCTCTTTATTTGTCTTGAAATTAAACTTCTTTTATTCCCTCGTTCACTTAATGAGCTCCATGTGGCAGCAGGATCTTTCATCCTGAGAGGGGGGGGGGAGAGGGGAGAGAGAGAGAGGGGAGAGAGAGAGAGAGGGAAGCTGGTTAATTGAAGGGAGGTCAGACACACACAGTTGCAGCTGCGTTGTTGTCATTAACCGCTATTTTTCAGATGCAGATGTGTGAACGTGACGGAGAAGTGTGAACGTGACGGAGAAGTGTGAACGTGACGGAGAAGTGTGAACGTGAAGGAGAAGTGGGAACGTGACGGAGAAGTGTGAACGTGATGGAGAAGTGTGAACGTGAAGGAGAAGTGTGAATGTGACGGAGAAGTGTGAACGTGACGGAGAAGTGTGAACGTGACGGAGAAGTGTGAACGTGAAGGAGAAGTGTGAACGTGACGGAGAAGTGTGAACGTGAAGGAGAAGTGTGAACGTGACGGAGAAGTGTGAACGTGACGGAGAAGTGTGAACGTGAAGGAGAAGTGTGAACGTGACGGAGAAGTGTGAACGTGAAGGAGAAGTGTGAACGTGACGGAGAAGTGTGAACGTGACGGAGAAGTGTGAACGTGAAGGAGAAGTGTGAACGTGACGGAGAAGTGTGAACGTGAAGGAGAAGTGTGAACGTGACGGAGAAGTGTGAACGTGATGGAGAAGTGTGAACGTGAAGGAGAAGTGTGAATGTGACGGAGAAGTGTGAACGTGACGGAGAAGTGTGAACGTGACGGAGAAGTGTGAACGTGAAGGAGAAGTGTAAACGTGAAGGAGAAGTGTGAACGTGACGGAGAAGTGTGAACGTGAAGGAGAAGTGTGAATGTGACGTTACACACTTTGTAATGACCTCAAATTAGAGTCGGTAAAAGCTGCTGAAGCTGAGATTGTCCTGACGAGACGCCGTTGGTCACACAGGAGAGGAAAAGACGTGCAGCTCATCAGATTGTAGTTTCTGCTGTTGTGCGTTGGAACTGTTCACTGCAGGAGGAACAGTCGGTGTTCACTGGCAGGAGGAACAGTCGGAGTTCACTGCAGGAGGAACAGTCGGAGTTCACTGCAGGAGGAACAGTCGGAGTTCACTGCAGGAGGAACAGTCGGTGTTCACTGGCAGGAGGAACAGTCGGAGTTCACTGCAGGAGGAACAGTCGGTGTTCACTGCAGGAGGAACAGTCGGAGTTCACTGCAGGAGGAACAGTCGGTGTTCACTGCAGGAGGAACAGTCGGAGTTCACTGCAGGAGGAACAGTCGGAGTTCACTGCAGGAGGAACAGTCGGTGTTCACTGCAGGAGGAACAGTCGGAGTTCACTGCAGGAGGAACAGTCGGTGTTCACTGCAGGAGGAACAGTCGGAGTTCACTGCAGGAGGAACAGTCGGAGTTCACTGCAGGAGGAACAGTCGGTGTTCATTGGCAGGAGGAACAGTCGGAGTTCACTGCAGGAGGAACAGTCGGTGTTCACTGGCAGGAGGAACAGTCGGAGTTCACTGCAGGAGGAACAGTCGGTGTTCGCTGGCAGGAGGAACAGTCGGAGTTCACTGCAGGAGGAACAGTCGGTGTTCACTGGCAGGAGGAACAGTCGGAGTTCACTGCAGGAGGAACAGTCGGTGTTCATTGGCAGGAGGAACAGTCGGAGTTCACTGCAGGAGGAACAGTCGGTGTTCACTGCAGGAGGAACAGTCGGAGTTCACTGCAGGAGGAACAGTCGGAGTTCACTGCAGGAGGAACAGTCGGTGTTCATTGGCAGGAGGAACAGTCGGAGTTCACTGCAGGAGGAACAGTCGGTGTTCACTGGCAGGAGGAACAGTCGGAGTTCACTGCAGGAGGAACAGTCGGTGTTCACTGCAGGAGGAACAGTCGGAGTTCACTGCAGGAGGAACAGTCGGTGTTCACTGGCAGGTGGAACAGTCGGTGTTCGCTGGCAGGAGGAACAGTCGGTGTTCACTGCAGGAGGAACAGTCGGTGTTCACTGGCAGGAGGAACAGTCGGAGTTCACTTGCAGGAGGAACAGTCGGTGTTCACTGGCAGGAGGAACAGTCGGAGTTCACTGGCAGGAGGAACAGTCGGTGTTCACTGGCAGGTGGGAACAGTCGGTGTTCACTGGCAGGCGGAACAGTCGGTGTGCACTGCAGGAGGAACAGTCGGTGTTCACTGGCAGGAGGAACAGTCGGTGTTCACTGCAGGAGGAACAGTCGGTGTTCGCTGGCAGGCGGAACAGTCGGTGTTCGCTGCAGGAGGAACAGTCGGTGTTCGCTGCAGGAGGAACAGTCGGTGTTCGCTGGCAGGCGGAACAGTCGGTGTTCACTGCAGGAGGAACAGTCGGTGTTCACTGCAGGAGGAACAGTCGGTCTCCTCCAGGGTTCAGTTCCAGTGTGACGCCGGCTGGAATCTGAATCAATAGTTAATTTAACTCGACGCCTCCAGCACAGTGAATTAAAGCAGCAGCTGCTAGTTTAGCTGTTTCAGTGGAAATGTGGGATTGACTTTTAAACAAGACAAGTTAAACGTAAGGTGAAAATGAGTTGGGTGTGACGGCTGCAGTCATACTCGCGTGCAGCAGGGTCACACATGAGTGAGTTGCAGCCGCCGCTGTTCTTCAGGTGTGATTGTGTCAGTGGAGTTTAGGAAGGACGATAACAATAAACTCCCGTTTGCCCTTGAGCCCCGTGCTGCAGGCTGTTGATTGGTCATGAAGGCGTACAGCCAAGCGTTTCACCAAGCTTCACTACAAGTCAACATCTTTTCAAGGTATAAATAAACATCAGAAGAAACAACAAAATAAAGTCGACACGACTGCGGGTGACCTTGCCTTGAAGTCCTCTGCGTGGCGGCGCGTCTCCCTCTTTCTAATTAAAACTTACACTGGATTTTTTCCAGATGTAACTTTTGTAAGTGTTATTTTGGTAAAGCAGACGGTGGCAGAGAGCCGCAGAGGCCTGCCTGGAGAAGCCCTGCACCGGCGGCGTGGCACCAGGGGACCTCACCAGGTGACCTCACCAGGGGACCTCACCAGGGGACCTCACCAGGTGACCTCACCAGGGGACCTCACCAGGTGACCTCACCATGTGACCATACCAGGTGACCTCACCAGGGGACCTCACCAGGTGACCTCACCATGTGACCTCACCAGGGGACCTCACCATGTAACCTCACCAGGTGACCTCACCATGTGACCTCACCAGGTGACCTCACCAGGGGACCTCACCAGGTGACCTCACCATGTGACCTCACCATGTAACCTCACCAGGTGACCTCACCATGTGACCACAGTGACCTCCACACAACGGCTCGGGTTCAGGGGCTCATGGGGGGGTCATGGGGCTCATGGGGGGGTCAGGGGCTCATGGGGGGGTCATGGGGCTCATGGGGGGGGGTTCAGGGGCTCATAGGGGGGTCATGGGGCTCATGGGGGGGTCATGGGGCTCATGGGGGCTTCAGGGGTTCATGGGGGGGTCATGGGGCTCATGGGGGGTTCAGGGGTTCATGGGGGGGTCATGGGGCTCATGGGGGGTTCAGGGGTTCAGGGCTTAAATCAGCCGCGTCACATCACATGTGTTAATGTCAGCGGCTGTTTGATGATGTCACGACGTCCGTGTGACGGCCGGGGTCGGTTGGTGGGGACGGGCTCCTGTATCTCCGTGGTGACGGTGCTGATGGTGCTGATAGTGGTGGTGGTGGTGGTGCTGATAGTGCTGATAGTGCTGATGGTGCTGATGGTGGTGGTGCTGGTGATGGTGGTGGTGATGGTGGTGGTGGTGGTGATGGTGCTTGTGATGGTGGTGGTGGTGCTGATGGTGCTGGTGATGGTGGTGGTGATGGTGCTGGTGGTGGTGATGGTGCTGGTGATGGTGGTGGTGGTGCTGATGGTGCTGGTGATGGTGGTGGTGGTGGTGCTGATAGTGCTGATGGTGCTGATGGTGGTGGTGGTGGTGCTGGTGGTGCTGATGGTGCTGGTGGTGCTGGTGGTGGTGATGCTGATGGTGGTGCTGATGGTGGTGGTGATGGTGCTGGTGATGGTGGTGGTGATGGTGCTGGTGGTGCTGATGGTGGTGGTGATGGTGCTGGTGATGGTGGTGGTGATGGTGCTGGTGGTGCTGATGGTGGTGGTGATGGTGCTGGTGGTGCTGATGGTGCTGGTGGTGTTGGATGTTGGACTGTAAGGCAGCCTGGGACTGGACGTCCCTCCTCAGTGTTTTGGAGTTAAAAGACACGTCTCAGTTCCAAGAGTTGATAAATCAACTTCTGCTGAGTCAAACCTCAAAGTTCCACTTTTCCTTTTCGCTCTCTGAAGTCTGGTGGCATGACGACGGGGGCCGGCGGAGACAGGGACACAGACAGGGACAGAGACTGGGACAGAGACAGGGACACTGACGGGGGCCGGCGGAGACAGGGACAGAGACAGGGACAGAGACAGGGACAGGGACAGAGACTGGGAAAGAGACAGGGACACTGACGGGGGCCGGCGGAGACAGGGACAGAGACAGAGACAGGGACAGGGACAGAGACTGGGACAGAGACGGGGGACTTTTTTAAAGGGTAGTGTTTTCATGGGGAGGTTTGTAGTGTGAAGCTTCAGCCTGGATTCTCTACTTGTTGAGAGGAGCGAAGGAGAGGAGTAAAGGAGAGGAGTGAAGGAGAGGAGATCAGGAGAGGAGATCAGCAGAGGAGATCAGCAGAGGAGCGAAGGAGAGGAGCGAAGGAGAGGAGTGAAGGAGAGGAGATCAGCAGAGGAGCGAAGGAGAGGAGTGAAGGAGAGGAGATCAGCAGAGGAGTGAAGGAGAGGAGATCAGCAGAGGAGATCAGGAGAAGAGATCAGCAGAGGAGCGAAGGAGAGGAGATCAGCAGAGGAGCGAAGGAGAGGAGATCAGAAGAGGAGATCAGGAGAGGAGCGAAGGAGAGGAGATCAGCAGAGGAGCGAAGGAGAGGAGTGAAGGAGAGGAGATCAGGAGAGGAGCGAAGGAGAGGAGATCAGCAGAGGAGCGAAGGATGTGTGTGGAAGTGTGAAAGAGGTTGGTGAAAAAGCAGCGATGAAGGGATGGAGAGAGACAAAGAGCAGTGAAAGAGGAGAGGGAGGGTCATGACGAGGACACGTCTCTCTGGATAGTCGTCCTGATGGAATCACCAGGATTCCTGTTCAGCTGCGATCAATGAGGCCCGATCAATAGACACATGAGAGGATCTGCACTGCAAACGGCACCAACATCTTGATGTTTCATATTTCCCTCAGTCAAACTCCTACCACAGGGATTTGGAGATTTTTTTTATTTTTTATTATTAAGCGATTTATGAAATGGAGCGCTGAGCAATGTCTTTTCCTTCACATGGTCCTGTTGAAGCACTAATCCCTCCTCTCTCTCTCTCTCTCTCTCTCTCTCTCTCTCTCTCTCTCTCTCTCTCTCTCTCTCTCTCTCTCTCTCTCTCTCACTCTCTCTGGGTTGCTCGTCACATTTTCACGACAGACGGTGGTTGTGTTATGAACAAGATTAGGAATTAAATGTTCATTAGGGTTGTAACTGTCAATGCCATCGGAACGCAAACCTTTAAAGGTCATTTGTTCCTGCTAACAATCAGCAGTGATCGTTACACAAATCACCAGTGTGCAGCAGTATTATTTAACATTTTCAGTTTTAGACATGCCTGTGGAAAATAAAAACAAATTGGAATTTTCAGGGTTTCTTTGCAATATTTTGGTTTGATTTGGTTCCATTCCATGTTTTAAATGAGTGTTTTCCGCCAGTGACTGACTTCATGTCGGTGGTTCCTCCTACATGGACCCTCAGTGAAACACAACAACAGCCAGTGAACCGCTGCTGGCCTGTGTTTCAGGATGAGGCGGTGCAGAGGCTGGACTGGGGTTCTGCTGGTGCTGCTCGGTCTGACGGCGCCGGGCTCTCAGGCCCAGAAGCTGCCCACCAGGGACGAGGGCCTCTTCCAGATGCAGATCAGAGACAAGTCGCTGTTCCACGACTCCTCCGTCATTCCGGACGGCGCCGAGATCAGCGGCTACCTGTTCAGGGACACGGCCAAGAGGTGAGAGACGAGTCACAGCCGGGACCCAATAACAGCTCTCTATTGAGGTTCAGCTGCTGGCTGAAGAAAACACCACGGGACAGGAAGTCCAGACTCCGTCACATGACCTGCTGTTGATGTGAGAAGTGATTGGGAGGCTAGAAGGGAAAGACGTCAACATGTTCTCCAGCTCTGCTCCACGTAGTCACTCCACACAGAAGAACGTCCAATTATGACGAGTCACGAACACCGGCGCTCACATCAGACCTGCTATTTTCACAGGTACTACTTTGTGGTGGAAGAAGACAACACCCCCCTGTCTGTGACCGTGACGCCTTGCGACGCCCCCCTGGAGTGGAAGCTCACGCTGCAGGAGCTTCCAGAGGAATCCAGCGGCGAGGCTTCAGGTACGGCTGACATCAGAGTTAATGACACGTTATCTGGGAATATCTCAATCCTCTCACACACAATCAACCGGCGCTGGGATGTTAGGCTTTGTGTTTTGCTAGGTTTTAATTAAGACACAGTCGGAGTGTCTAGTCGGACCACTTATGAGGTCTGACTGGTTCCAGGCTGTAATTTCAGAGAAGAGCTCAGCTCAGGTCACACGACTGAATCAAAGCCGTCACGTCCCTTTACTTACCGCTGCTTTCAGGTCAATCCTTCTGCACTGTGAGCTTTCCTGGTTTCCACCGCTTTTTACTGTCACATTCTAACTTTCTCCATCTGGAGGGAGTCCCTTCAGCACTGTGTGTGTGTGTGTGTGTGTGTGTGTGTGTGTGTGTGTGTGTGTGTGTGTGTGTGTGTGTGTGTGTGTGTGTGTGTGTGTGTGTGTGTGTGTGTGTGTGTGTGTGTGTGTGTGTGTGTGTGTGTGTGTGTGTGTGTGTGTGTGTGTGTGTGAACTCTTGTCAGATGAAATCCAGAATTCAAAAGTTTAGAAATGATAACCCAGAAGCTCCACAGCAGAAGACCAGACGAGGTCCGGGTTCAGTCCATGACTTCATGAAGAAGAATCGTTCTGTGATCGTCTTCCTGTCTTTGCGCCGTGGTCCTGCAGAACGTCTCCAGAGGGAGGAGGTCTCGGAGCGTTCACTTTTAGCACACCACTGAGCACACAAACACAATATTATGGTTGCTTGCTGCAGCTCTGACTGTCCCTCTCATGTCGGAGCGACAAGGCGCCTCTCTGTAGCTCAGCTTCCCGGAAAGACGGAGTGAATGCTGGCCTGTGATCTTTGGGATGTTTGCAGTGAAAACATGGTTGCCATGTGGGGGGGGGGGGGGGGGGGGGGCGATCCTCCACGAGGCTCCCAGAGTTTGAAAATGACCTCATTGCGTTAAAACATTTTTCTGTCAGTACTCGAGATGCGGAGGCGCATGGAGCTCCTGGCTGTTGTGCTCGGATCACCTGCAGAGTTGTAGATGACATTAATGTTGGCGAAGACTCACGTTCAGTGTTGAGCACTGCAATAGCAGGTATCGTTGTTCTTTATCTTTGTCTGGCAAAGTCTAATCAGTTCATCGTGAATCAAGGGAAAATGAGTCGACTGAGACTGAATTGAACCGACCTGCCAAGCGTTCGTCATCACTTTGACTTAGACCCTTGATTTGGTCTGTAATCGGTGCTCAATTTGAAGAAATCCCCTGAAGTCAGGCTGCAGGACGATATTGACGGGAATGTAATTGCTGGAGATTCCAACATAAAACCTCTGGCTCACAAAATCGGTCCAAAGACATCTGATGAAGAAAGACTGAAAGTTGTTGAAAACAATGACGGAAATCTTTGCGTGGATGCAAAACCAAGCAAAGAGTTCACATTTCGTCTCTTTTTTCAAACGTGTCTTTCAGGCGAGCCGGAGCCTCTGGACCAGCAGAAGCAGCAGGTGACGGTGGACGAGGGGACGGAGCTCTTCACCTACAAGGGCAACGACGTGGAGTCCTACGTGGCCACCAGCACGCCGTCCGGCCTGTACCAGCTGGAGCTGCTGTCCACGGAGAAGGACAGCAACTTCAAGGTGTATGCCACCACCACTCCAGAGTCAGACCAGCCCTACCCAGAGCTGCCGTACGACCCCCGCGTGGACGTGACGGCGCTGGGCCGCACCACCGTCACCCTGGCGTGGAAGCCCACGCCGACGGGCTCCCTGATGGGCCAGCCCGTCCAGTACTGCGTCGTCATCAACAAGGAGCACAACTTCAAGAGTATGTGTGCGGCCGAGGCCAAGATGAGCACCGACGACGGCTTCATGCTGGCTCCCAAGCCGGGCCGGGACTTCAGCCCGTTTGACTTTGTGCACTTTGGCTTCGTTTCTTCCGACAGTGGTTTTGGAAAAGACCGGGGCCTCAGCAGTAACAAGATCTCCCGGGCCTACACGGCCAAGCTCAGAGCGGCAGACATCCAGAAGCTGTGCATTGGCAATAAAAACATCTTCACCGTGTCGGACCTGAAGCCGGACACGCAGTACTACTTTGACGTGTTTGCGGTGAACTCCGCCACCAACACCAGCACGGCGTACGTGGGAACCTTCGCCCGCACCAAGGAGGAAGCTCGCCAGAAGACGGTGGATCTGAAGGATGGGAAGGTGTCGGACGTCTTCATCAAGAGGAAGGGCAGCAAGTTCCTGCGCTTCGCTCCGGTGTCTTCCCACCAGAGGGTCACGCTGTTCGTCCACACGTGTCTGGACGCCGTGCAGGTGCAGGTGAGGCGCGACGGCAAGCTGCTGCTGTCCCAGAACGTGGAGGGGGTCCGGCAGTTCCAGCTGAGGGGGAAGCCCAAAGCCAAGTACCTGATCCGCCTGCGGGGCAGCCGGAAAGGCGCCTCCACGCTGAAGGTGCTGGCCACCACGCGGCCCAGCAGCAAGCAGCCCTTCCCTTCCCTTCCCGAGGACACGCGCATCAAGGCCTTCGACAAGCTGCGCTCCTGCTCCTCCGTCACCGTGGCCTGGCTCGGCACGCAGGACCGCAACAAGTACTGCATCTACCGCAAGGAGGTGGCGGACAGCTACGGCGAGGAGCAGCGACGCCGAGAACAGAACCAGTGCGCCGGACCGGAGACCCGCAGGAAGTCAGAAAAGGTCCTGTGCAAGTACTTCCACAGCCCCAACCTGCAGAAGGCTGTGACCACAGAGACCGTCGGCGGCCTGGAGGCGGGCAAGACCTACCAGCTGGACGTTTACGTGGTGGGACACAGTGGCCACTCGGTCAAGTACCAGAGCAAACTGGTGAAAACCAGGAAGTACTGCTAAATGACTCTGCAAAGAAGAAATCTATTATAAATATATATATGAAATAAGTTTATTTAACTCTAAGTGATATTCTACTAAGGAGTGTATACAGACTGACTACTCACACGGCCGGCGGCCCCGTTTGCTGAGAGACACATCAACTTGTATATTTATGTTTACATCTCATGGCGGCTGCCCGGCAGCGTCTCGCCAGGCTCGTGGTCCGGACTCGCTGTTGCCACCGGGGAGGCAGGACTTCAAAGAAGATCATCTTTCACCTCGTGTGTTTCTCTGTTGCCGCATGACGTTTTGCCTTCGTCCGTCATGTTTGTCTCCGGAGAAGACGTGTCCGCTTTGTACAGAACTCTCGCTGCATATTCACGTGTTTTAGGAGGAATTTAAATTATTTTATACTTTTCGTCTCTGTTTTTTTGATCGCTTGTTTTTATTGACGACAATAATAACTGTCACGAGAAGATTCCAGTTTCATGAGGACGTTGTCGTATTCAGACATTCCCCTGCGTGTCTCAGCCAGTGTTTGCTCTCCAGCCCATCCTGTAAGTGTTCTGTGCTGCGAATCTGTGTTACTATCACTGTATCGCCATGTGTGTGTGTGTGTGTGTGTGTGTGTGTGTGTGTGTGTGTGTGTGTGTGTGTGACATGTACAGAGCTGTCCTGCCAATATTCATGTACATAAAGACTAAATATAGAACCAGTAATCCCTGTGTCACGCTGGGTGTCGTGTTCTTTCGCCAAGCAGCTTCAGTCGGAGACGAACCGTCGTGTTTGTAGATCCAGACGCCGAAACTCCAGTTGTTTCAGTGGAACCTGATGGAGGAACACATTTTTAATTATAGGAATATATTGGGGAAAAGAAACGCTTGCTTGTATTTTTCCTTTGTTTAAAACTAACTTAAAATTGAGTTTCAACATTAAAACACGACCTCTTTGGGAAACATTAGTTTGACGTGTTGGAGGGTCAGAATCGTACCGACGCTCCTTGTGGAACACGGTTCCACGTGACGGGTTCTCATCGCCCAATACGTGGGAATATGAACACATGAGTTCAACTCTTCATAATGGCCGACGGTCTTTCTGCACAGGATTCCCTCAATAAACACCAGATTAAAGTCTGAACTAAACTTTATATTACCAAGCTGGAATTGTCTTCTTTCATATCACTGTTCTCAAATCCTGGTTTCAACTATTTCTGCTTTTCTTGTCTTTATAAATGACAGCAGATGTTGGTGGAAACCATGTGACGTGGCCCCCATGTTAACTTTGAAAAGTGAAATGTCTTTGTTGATACGTGACATTTTAGCCCAGAAGGGAAAAACCAAAACATCTGAGCAAAACTTTAAATCACAGTTGAAGAGTAAAGGAGGCCAAACTCTACCAGGTGGAGTTGCAGGTCTGGTTCTTTGTAAATTCAATAAGATGCTCAACTACAATTTCAAATGTGACTGTTTTTTATGAGTTCAAGCAGATTCAATATTTGGCAGCTATTTTCTCTGTCACTTTGTGTTTTGGCTCTGATGTTGATTTAATGTCACAAAAAGCACAATTTGCAGATTATTTGGGCCTCAAGAGAAGCACAAGCGTCTCCCTGGTGAATTCCTGGTCTGAGCCGAGTCGTCAAGTTCACTTTAGAGAAGAACGTGTCAAATGTGTAAAAAACCTGTGTAAAACAGGGTTGAACAGTCCATCAGCTATTCTGCTGGCGAATTCCTCTTTAGAATCTTTGGTCAAATCAGTGGAGTTTCAGAACAGCGTAGCCTGGGGGGGGGGGGATCCTGGTCCTGCAGGTTCTAGATGCTTCCTGCTCAAACACACCTGTGATCATGACGAGGCTCTGCAGGAAGCTGGACCAGGAGCCACGAATTGCTGTCAGCTGTATTGATGTGAGGAGACATGGAAAACGTGCAGGGCTGCGGCCTTCGAGGACCAGGACTTCCCCCCCCCCCCTGGCGTAGCCACAAGACAAACCAGAGCCGAAGCTAAACCACAGACGGGGTCCAGACCCACCGGGGCCACAAGCACTGAGACTGTCAGGTGGAGGAACTACTTTCTCTGTTGTGTTTCCTTGTGTGGCTGCAACGCCGCTCGTCGTCACGCCTCGTGGTCAGTCCAGCTCCTGGTCGGAGGAAACGCTTTCACACAGTTTAGAAACTCTCTTATTGTGTCGTTGGTTATTGCAGGTATTGACGAATAGATCGATGGACACCTAAATGAAAGCTACATAATCAGTCATTTTAACTGTCATTACATAATCATGTGGAGTCAAACGTCTTGTTGGATCTCTGGGGACGTCCGTCATTCTACTAGTGATTTCCTGCCGTCGCTCGTCGTCGTCTCCCCAGACGATCCAAACCGGAGTTCACTGGTTGAAGTCCTGGTTTGACTGGTTAGAATCAAACAGGCTCCACTGTTCACTTGAAGCATTAATAATGACGATTATCGCCTTTAGCGGAAAATACAGTAGCAACAAAAAACAACCAGACTTTTTCCTTCCTTTTCAACAAGTTGTTTTTCAAAAATGTGATCAAAGGCCTAAAGATTTAAACTGCAGTCGCTGCGTTGCTGTTTTCTTTAAAAAAAAGAAAAGAAAACAAAAATAAGAAAAACCTGAAACAAATTCACTGTAGAAAGTGAAGAGGCTGCTGGTGAAGCCCCGCCTCCAGAGGCTGCCGGTGAAGCCCCGCCTCCAGAGGCTGCCGGTGAAGCCCCGCCTCCAGAGGTTGCCGGTGAAGCCCCGCCTCCAGAGGCTGCCGGTGAAGCCCCGCCTCCAGAGGCTGCTAGTGTGCTGGTGAAGCCCCGCCTCCAGAGGCTGCTAGTGTGCTGGTGAAGCCCCGCCTCCAGAGGCTGCCGGTGAAGCCCCGCCTCCAGGGGCTGCCGGTGAAGCCCCACCACCTCCTCTTCATCCTCCTCCTCTCCTCCTGCTCCTCTCCTCCTCCCTTCTTCATCCTCCTCCTCCTCCTCTCCTCCTCCTCTCCTCCTGCTCCTCTCCTCCTCCCTTCTTCATCCTCCTCCTCCTCCTCTCCTCCTCCTCCTCCTCCTGCTCCTCCTGTGTGGGTCCTGGGTGTGGTTCATGCAGGTGTTGAAGATCAGAGGTGACGGGATCAATCGGGGATCTCAGTGAAAGTTAATGGGTTGGAGGTCCTCAGAGGGCAGAGGGAGGAAGGGTCATGACATTTAATCACCCTGCCCTGACGGGGGGGGGGGGGGGGCGGACAGTGGGGGGGCAGATGCACACAAAGACCCTCTCAGTGCTGATCAGGCTGGTCACCCATGTGTCCCCCCCCAGGGATGAACTGAGGCACAGCAGGAACCTGATCCCAGCAGCGTCTGGAGGAGGGGGTGTGGCTGCAGGGCGTGTCGCCCCGAAGAGCCGAGGAGCCGTCGGGTGTTTGACTCTCATGTAAACATGTACATTACCGTCCCGCCGCTCTCTGGACCAATCACAGAGCCCCTGGCAGAGCGCCACGACACAACAGGAAGCCATTGGCATAAACACCAACATGAACCTCAAGCAGAACCAGGAGAACCGTGACGGTCGCTGGTCAGAGGAGGGGCGTTTGCTGGAGAGGCGTTCAATGACAGAAAACACACAAACAGAGTGATGAGAGACAACGACAATCTGCAGGCGAGAGTCAAGAGATCAGGGTGAGAAGAAAGAGGTTCCGTGAGGTTCCTCTCTCAGGAACAGTCACACATCAGGGTGAGAAGACAGGATGAGGATAAAGAGGTTCCGTGAGGTTCCTCACTCAGGAACAGTCACACATCAGGGTGAGAAGACAGGGTGAGAAGAAAGAGGTTCCGTGAGGTTCCTCACTCAGGAACAGTCACACATCAGGGTGAGAAGACAGGATGAGGATAAAGAGGTTCCGTGAGGTTCCTCTCTCAGGAACAGTCACACATCAGGGTGAGAAGACAGGATGAGGATAAAGAGGTTCCGTGAGGTTCCTCTCTCAGGAACAGTCACACATCAGGGTGAGAAGACAGGATGAGGATAAAGAGGTTCCGTGAGGTTCCTCACTCAGGAACAGTCACACATCAGGGTGAGAAGACAGGATGAGAAGAAAGAGGTTCCGTGAGGTTCCTCACTCAGGAACAGTCACACATCAGGGTGAGAAGACAGGATGAGAAGAAAGAGGTTCCGTGAGGTTCCTCTCTCAGGAACAGTCACACATCAGGGTGAGAAGACAGGATGAGGATAAGAGGTTCCGTGAGGTTCCTCACTCAGGAACAGTCACACATCAGGGTGAGAAGACAGGATGAGAAGAAAGAGGTTCCGTGAGGTTCCTCACTCAGGAACAGTCACACATCACGGTGAGAAGACAGGATGAGGATAAAGAGGTTCCGTGAGGTTCCTCTCTCAGGAACAGTCACACATCAGGGCTGTTGGGAAGCCACATTAACTTCAGCTACACAATAAAAGTCATCTGGCATTACTTCAGACACTTTAATGTGAAAGGTCATGGTTTTCCCGTTCAAAGCAAGACTGTTTGAACTTTGTTTATTTCTCTTCATCCCAGTGAAATGATCATGATTCAATTGAATAGAATTCATGACGGAGGGTTTTTCAAGCATCTGAACGGACAGTCAAGCTGGTTTCACTGGGAAAACGAAACAAAACATCTTATTGTGGATAAAGAACCACGGTGTTTTAATGTTGTAATGAAATGTTAACATTTGAATCTAAAACTACAAATAAATAAATGAAATAAAACATTTAAAAACTGCTGCACACAGAACCTCTGAACCGCGGAGGGTTTTGTTGAAGTGGAGGATCTTCCTCACAGTGGGGGGGGTAGACATTAGCCCACATGATCCTGAAAAGAAAGATGGTGGCAGGCTGGGTGCCTGGTTCCTGGTTCCTGGTTCCTGGTTCCCCTCCAGCACATTTGTCAGGTTCGTCCCTGAAGTGAGTTTCTTGTTTGATACAATTTAGTTGCTGCAGAATTCAAAAGGATACATTTTCTTTTCATGATGAATTTCATGATGATCACATGACATCACATAACATGACATGACATCACAGAGTTGGAATTACGGGGGAGCTAAGGGGACCTGGGCTCCCCTGAAAGCCTGATTTGAAAAATTTAGGGGGAGCTCTAAAAACATGCGGCATACCTATTCTACAAACTTGAGAGGTCTGATCGGAAAATAGGGCTCCCAGAAAGCCACGTTGTAATTCGAACCCTGATTACATGACATGACATCACGTGACATTACATCACATCACATAACATGACATGACATGACATCACAGTGTAACAAGTACTCTGTTACATGGAGGGATTATGAAATCTTTTATTTAAAAATCAAAATGACCTGAGTGGCTCCTGAACCAAAAAGACCTGCTGGAGCATGTTCTCCTACATGTTCTGCTACATGTTCTGCTGCATGTTCTGCTGCATGTTCTCCTACATGTTCTGCTGCATGTTCTGCTGCATGTTCTCCTACATGCTCTGCTACATGCTCTGCTACATGCTCTGCTACATGTTCTGCTACATGCTCTGCTACATGCTCTGCTACATGTTCTGCTGCATGTTCTGCTACATGTTCTGCTACATGTTCTGCTGCATGTTCTGCTGCATGTTCTCCTACATGCTCTGCTACATGCTCTGCTACATGCTCTGCTACATGTTCTGCTGCATGTTCTGCTACATGTTCTGCTACATGTTCTGCTACATGCTCTGCTACATGTTCTGCTGCAT
Source organism: Blennius ocellaris (assembly GCF_963422515.1). Lineage (NCBI taxonomy): Eukaryota > Metazoa > Chordata > Actinopteri > Blenniiformes > Blenniidae > Blennius > Blennius ocellaris. Next base: position 28,877,902 of record NC_137661.1, on the reverse strand, counting down.
GTTCTGCTGCATGTTCTGCTGCATGTTCTGCTGCATGTTCTGCTACATGTTCTGCTGCACGTTCTCCTACATGTTCTGCTGCATGTTCTGCTGCATGTTCTGCTGCATGTTCTGCTACATGTTCTGCTGCATGTTCTGCTGCATGTTCTCCTACATGCTCTGCTGCAGACCACACGTTCTGCTGCACGTTCTGCTGCAGGCTGCAGCGTGTAGCAAAGGTAGCTTCTGGTTACAAACTTTGGACCAATCAGGAGGCGGCTGAGCGCCGCTGCAGCAGGAGCAGCAGAAGTTCAACCTGGACCAGGACTTGTGGGAGAAAGTAGCCGCTCCGAACCGCGCGCTGACCATGGCCGTCCTCTGACACGTCCGGCGACACGTCCGGCCACACGTCCGGCCACACGTCCAGCCACACGTCCAGCCCCCGAGCCGTCCAGACATGACCATGTTGGGAATGTACGTGCCGGACAGGTTTTCCCTGAAGCCGTCCTCCGTCCAGGACGGGATCGGGCTGTTCACGGCCAGGAGGGTGAAAAAGGTGGGTCGCTTCCGCTCGCGAGGACACTTTGAGCGCGAGACGCGTTTTGTGCCACTTTGGCACAAGTTTCGTGGAGTTTCGTGGAGTTTGCTGTGGGAGGCGAGCCGGGCTCCTCTGACGTGAAGTGCCACGTCGCTGCAGACTCCCGCCGTCCCTCCGCCTCGCTGCTCGCTGCTCGCGGCTCCAGAGGCTCCAGAGGTTCCAGAGGCTCCAGAGGTTCCAGAGGTTCCAGAGGCTCCAGAGGCTCCGGGAGCCCGGATATACATTATCTATACCTCCAGCTCGAGCTGCGCTTCTTTTAGAAAGCGACCAACTCCTCCTCCTCCTCACGTTCACGTGTCACAACGTTCTTTCTGTTCCGTTTTCCTTTTTGTTTTTTTTTTAAACGTCGTAATAGAAATGTTTCGTTAACGGTGAGAGGATGAGGCTCCGTGGCCACGCCCCCTCCGGAAGGTCAGCAGGGAAACGCGTCCAGCGCTCGGGCGCGTTCACGTGCAGGGGCGTTCCTAGAAGCTCTGGGGGCTTCGGGCAAGACGCCCCGCCCCCCCCCCCATGTTAAAACCTTGTAGACAACCTTGTGTAATGTAGTTTGTTTTATGACGTGTAAAAATGTTTTCCACATTTTGCCAAAGTGTTTCACATGTTGTGACGTTCTGACCTTCTCAGCCACCGTAGAAAACCACACAAGTGAAATAGAGGCTCCACGTTGTCTTTGATGTTGACACTTGGTGAATGGCGGCCATCTTTGGGATTCAAGCCGCAATGAGCAGAGGTCCTTGTCAGGATAACTTATTATTATAATATATAATCATAATATGTTATTATTACACGCCACACTAAACAGAAGGTGTTTCCTCAATACAAGAACAATTTGTGAGGTCGTTCCAACCCTTTACCAAAAATAGAAACACAACTGGTTTTGTCACTTTACACAGTAGCATCATGTGGGATGGTAATGCACATAATATGTGGTTATAGATCGGGTTTGGAAGTATTTTATTTAATATTATAGGTACTGCAACGACAAACTGTTTGTGCTCAACAACCTTGAGCAAAAAAAAACCTTTAACATTGACGAAGGAACACATTTATCATTTATTATGTATAATGTGTATTTTAACAAAAGATATCAGGAGAATGGAGTGAAGAACAGGATCAATATTGTGCTTCTGATGTGTATTGTGATGGGGTGGACGGCGTTACGTCCTCCGCTAACGTCCCCCGCTAACGTCCCTCGCTAACCGTCCTCCGCTAACGTCCTCCGCTAACGTCCCCCACTAACGTCCTCCGCTAACGTCCCCCGCTAACGTCCCCCGCTAACGTCCCCAGCTAACGTCCCCGCTAACATCCCCTGCTAACATCCCCCGCTAACCGTCCCCCACTAACGTCCCCCTCTAACGTCCCCCTCTAACGTCCCCCTCTAACGTCCCCCTCTAACGTCCTCCGCTAACATCCCCCGCTAACGTCCCCCGCTAACCGTCCCCCGCTAACGTACCCCGCTAACGTCCCCCGCTAACGTCCCCGCTAACGTCCCCCGCTAACGTCTGCGCACTCTGTTTTAAAGGGGGAAAAGTTCGGACCGTTTGCAGGTGAGAAGAAGCTGCCAGGTGAGCTGGAGGAGAGCTCCGACACCAGGCTGATGTGGGAGGTGAACACACACACACACACACACACACACACACACACACACACACACACACACACACACACACACACACACACACACACACACACACACACACACACACACACACACAGGCCTCGTGGAATAGAATGAAGTAACGTCAGGATGGAATCTCGTGTCTGATCAGAACTGACGAGTCAGCAAGTCCTGCTCTGAATGAACCAGACCGGACCATGTTGGCCGTTCTAAACCTTCTAGAAGTAGAGACTGTGACTGAAGAACAAGAACAACTGAAGAACAAGAACAACTGAAGAACAAGAACAACTGAAGAACAAGAACAACTGAAGAACAAGAACAACTGAAGAACAAGAACAAGAAGAATTTTAGAACAACTGAAGAACAAGAACAATTGGAGAACAAGAACAAGAAGAATTTTAGAACAACTGAAGAAGAATTTTAGAACAACTGAAGAACAAGAAGAATTTTAGAACAACTGAAGAACAAGAACAACTGAAGAACAAGAACAATTGGAGAACAAGAACAAGAAGAATTTTAGAACAAGAACAATTTTAGAACAAGAACAACTGAAGAACAAGAACAATTTTAGAACAACTGAAGAAGAATTTTAGAACAACTGAAGAACAATAAAGACCCTTGAAAGCCTCAGTGAGGAGGATTTATGTGATTGTGTCTGAAGCGGTTCTAGGTGACGGAGGAAGTCCTGAAAGGTTCCTGACGGTGTTCCGTGTTCCGCCTTGCAGGTCCGCGGCAGTAAGGGAGACGTGCTGTATATCCTGGACGCCAGTAATCCTCGCCACGCCAACTGGCTGCGGTTTGTCCATCAGGCGCCGTCGCAGGAACAGAAGAACTTGGCAGCCATTCAGGTACGTTTCCATCCAGAGGGTGGTGAGGTTCTCCGACTGGCCACAGACACTGAGAAAGACTGGAAGCAGTCAAATAAACAAATCTCTCAATGGCCTGGAAACACTTTCTGAGTACTGCGTTTTGTAGTACAAGAGTAAAATAGTCTTTTTTTCTGTCATTGTATTTGAAATCATTATTTGAGCTTAATTGTGAGCGGCTGAGCAGTGAAGTCTGAAGTCTGAAGCTTTTATAGTCAAAATAAGTCACAAATAATTGGAAATGAAAACAAGGCCAAGTAATAAAACTGCACATTTTTTCATTTAACTAGGAGATGTGTCGCTTTGACTCCACGTCTGTCTGTCGCCAGATGTTTATGTGTTTTTAAGCTGTTATAATTGAGTGCAAATTGGATGTAAAACTGTAGACGGCAGGAATTCTAGTTGTTGCTTTCTAGGATCGATCAATATACCGTCTGAAAACTTCACAGGACTCGTCGTGGCTCCAGCCTCGAGTCATTCTCCAAATGCTCCTGAGAACCTTCTTTCAGTGCTCACATGACTAATAATGTGTCGACAACAGCCGCTAGGCCAACGTGCAGCTGAATATCGGAGTCATTTTCTAAAAGAAAAGCTTGTAAAGCCCACAGACGTTGTGTAAACAACACAGAACTCTGGAAGCTTCACCTCTTCAGCCTCTGGAGAACCAACACAGATTGTTTCCTGGTAGTGGAAGAAACATCGAAGTGGAAGGAAGAGAGGATGAAGATTGCAGGTCAAGTGGCTGCCATTAATGCTGGAATGCCGTCGGTGAAGGTCGTTGAAGGTCGTTGAAGGTCGTGCATGAGCGCTAAATCTCTGCGTTCCATCACCAACGACATTTATTGTGCAGCTCTCGTCTTCTTAATCGTTATTTATCTGTATTTACAATCCCATAGTTCAGAGTTCTTCACCCTCTGGTGTTTCCTCCAGATCGTCAGCTGAGTCGTGGGAAATTATCACATTTCACATTTTTTTCTAAAAAACCTTTGCTCTCACAGCGACAGTGTGCTGCAGAGTAATCCTGTATAAATACTCTTCACCACTAGAGGGCAGCACACAACTTTGCCGGTGAAATCGAAACTGAAAGACGTCAGTCTGGTTAATCACGAACTCCGAACTGGACATGTTGGTGTTTGTCTGTCTTCTGTTCCGGATCTCAGCTCTTCACCCATCAGGTCCAGGTTTCACACTGAGGGAGGCACTCTTAAAACAAGACATTGGGAAATACTTTTGTTCTGGATTTACTGGATTCCTGTTGATAAAACTTTGATGAGAATGACTTTATATTGTTAATAGAGGCTGCAGAGTTTCATATTTTAACATGTTCGGGTGGTGATGTGACTCCAGAGTTTTCCAAAGAAAAAAGTGTGTCTTGGTGCAGAAAGGGTTAAAAACACTGGACGAGTTCAAACAAAATGACGGGTTGATTTTATTAACGCGACCTTTGAAGACGAGGACGTCAATGAAGCATTTTGAGGGCTTGAGGGTTTGACCTGTGGTCGGTCGGCCTAAACAGGCCGGCGTGACGCCGTCATAAGCCCCGCCTCCGGCGTCATAAGCTCCGCCTCCGGCTCCCCCAGGTGAGCTGCTTCAGGAACCTTGTGCAGGCTTTACTGTCACAGTCCTTCTGGAGACGTGAGTGTTGTTCTGCCACGGCGTTGTTAGCGTCACCTCTCACCACCAGGATGGAGAGAACATCTTCTACCTGGCGGTGGACGACATCGACACGGACACGGAGCTCCTGATTGGCTACCTGGACAGTGACATGGAGGAAGAGGAGGAGGAGGAAGAAGAAGTCATTCGAGATGAAGATGACAACAGTAAAGAGGCCAAGCATCTGGTGGAAATGGGTACGGTTCATTGCTCTTCAGTCGTCTTGATTCATCGCCATTCAATATTTGTATGTTTATTAGATTTGTATTCTACATTAATCAGTTTTTATTTTGGACGAACAAACAGGCTGAAGAGAGAAGGGAGTATTTATGCACTGCACATTTTTATTAAACGCCTTTAACAGTTCAAGACAAACATGTTTCCACATGAATGTTCCTTTGACATGTTCTCCAGTAGTTTATTAAGACGAACGAACTTCTCAGCACTTCTTCTTCACAGTCAATCCCACACTGACGTTTGCTTTGTGTCACTGTGATATTTTAAGCTGGAAGTGCTTCTTCCAGCTTAAAATATCATTTGAAGTCGGTCGACTCTCCAGCCTCTGCTGGTTTTTGTGCTCAGATTGACGTCGAGGACGGACCTGCTGTTTAACGTCTCCCATGTGACGTTTGTCCTGTCGGTTTGTTCAGATCAAGTTCTTATTGCACATTAATCAGACTAGTAATGATCATGTGATGTTCACTTTGACGGCCCTGAATGTGACCTTTCATAATGTTCCTGCTGCGTTTTGAGTCAAAAAGCTCAGACAGAAACTCCTGAATGGATTTAAATTTTCTCCACTGGAGCACAAATAGTCTTTGTGTTTGTCTGCCGCTGTTCCTGTTAGAACCGAGGCTGTTTCCTCTTTTCAGGCTGTTAATGAATGGAAGTAGAGAAAGTTGATTTTATGAACATCAGCTGCTCCGGACTCGTACATCCTGGTGGAAGATGGTTGAACTTTATAGGTCGTACTTGAAACATGTTTATTTGGGAGTATCGGCTGGAATATACACATAAAAACACTGCAGGAAAACTAGAAACATTTCTCTTTGTTCATTTCACACTTGGATAAAAAAGCAAACATTTCCCTTGGCGCTCCTCCTGCTCCACGCCAAGGGAAGGATTGTGTTTGTGAAGTGGCGTTCACCAGCCTGGTGCTCGTGATCGCCTCCACAGGACAGGAGGAGCAACACGGTGGCTCCTTGTGTTTCCACACTTCACACCGAGCGTGTTCGTCCCTCGTCTTTGCAGAGCTGGTCATCAAGAAGGAGGACCACCCCTGTCTGCTGTGTGAGAGCAGCTTCCCCAGCGAGGACGTCCTGGCCGCCCACCTCCAGAGCCTGCACCAGAGGCCCAGCACCGAGGACAAGGACTTCAAGTGCAGGAACTGTGGAAAGAAGTTCCCGGTCAAACAGGCTCTGCAGCGCCAGTGGGTCGTAGCTTCACTCTCAACACATGTGAAAACCAGTTGGCTCCTCAAATGTAGTCACACCAGAGACCTCCGACTGGAGATCTGGTGGCTCCACAGCTCAATGAGGCGTTTCTCCATTTCTGCAGCTGAAATCATTTCATTTAGCAGGAGACAAGAAACAAGTGACGGAATCCTGGTTTGAGGTGTTTCAAATAACTGATCCACGACTGTTAGTGATGGTTTTGGTTCAGTCGACTGGTTGAACCTGTTTTCTCCTCATGCAAGAGTTTGATGGATTCTTTTATTGTTTTGTTTGCAATTAACTTTTTATTTGGAAAACACATGGGTAGACACCATTTCACTTCTACAATTTGACAGTGTCCTTGGACCCGTCCTCATTGTCTTTCATTAAATACAATGAACAGAGAAAGAGCAGAAACCAATAATGAAGAAGAGTCCAAGTGTCTCAGTCCACCCCGTCCTCCCGTCCTCCCGTCCGTTTTCTCCATGATGATTAAAGAAAAAGAGAAAAGGGGGGGGGGGGGGGGGCTCATCTCCTCATTATGCTTTTATCACCTCAGACAAACATCCACACATTTCTTTTTGAAATGTTGGCACAGCTAATAGGATATCAATGAAATCTGACCTCACTGTTTATACATCTCCTGTCCATTTAGACCAAAGCTTATAAAACATGAATTTTTCCATTATATAAATACCATGAATAATATCGATCCATTCTTCGATGGTCGTTGATTCCACTTTCAACCACTTTCTGGTGATGGCTTTTGTACCTGCGGCAGTAATATTGGCCATATTACTGCATGATGAATTCTTTCCCTCCATAAATTGTTTTCACTTCTTTACATTAGAAAATGTCCTGAATCTCGCCCCTCTTTCCACAAGCCGTCATCCTGCTGTGACACGTTGAACATTCTGCACCTAATTTGTTTGTGTTTTGAATCCGTCCTCAGTGTTTTGCATTGTTGTGAGTCTGCGGACCCGTCGGGCGACTCCAAGCCTCACCAGTGCTCCTTGTGTCACCACAGCTTCAGCTCCGAGTCCAGGTAACGCCTCGGCACCCAACCTTTAACCAGATGTGCTGTCCTGCGATGAGTGCAGTGCCTCACTTTGCTCTTCCACCCCCTGCGCCCCCGGCCCAGCTTTGAGCAGCACAAAGAGGCGTGTAAAGGCGACGCCAGGTTCATCTGTAAAGCCGAGAGCTGCGGCAAAAGGTTCAAGAGCAAAGACGCTCTGAAGAAGCATAAAGGGAATGTTCACACAGGTTGGTGTCGTCTTCTGCACCTTCTCTTCATCTGTGTTGCACATTTATTCACATTTGCAGCAGTTTTTGTGTGTGAGTGTGTGAGTGTGTGAGTGTGTGTGTGTGTGTGTGTGTGTGTGTGGGGGGGGGGGTGTTCTCATGAGACGCCTTGTAATGAAGATAATGGTCCATTAGCAGCCTCAGCACTCGAGGAACTGCAGTGACGGTGTTTGACCTCCACCACCGTCGAGGCACGTCTCTAATTACTTTGCTCCATAATCGCTGACCTGCGTGTTCTGGGGCGCCGCGCTCCTTCACGTAATTGGACTTCCAGAGCTATTTATGATGGGATGTAGGGCAGCGGCGAGCCGCGCGGCAGAGCAATGTGGCCCAAGTACCAACCCGAGATTAAGACGCTCATCCGAGAGGCTGGGAGTGTGTGTGTGTGTGTGTGTGTGTGTGTGTGTGTGTGTGTGTGTGTGTGTGTGTGGGCGAGGGGGAAGTGGATCAGACGCAGCAGATGTGGGTCATGTAATTCCGATGGTGGTGGTGGGGGGGCAGGGTGTGTGGGGGGGGGGGGGGGGGGGGGGTTGTGTCACCAGTCCCTAAAACTCTGGGACAAGTGTGACTCTGATGAAGAGACTCTGGCGTTTTGCCCCGGCGGAGGGATTCTGCATGATAGACGTGTTTTGTGTGTGACGAGGTTTGAGAGCCACTTTGTGCTCCGCCCCCACAGGAAGTGCCCGCAGGAAGCTCACCTGCACCATCTGCAACAGGAAGTGCTCGTCCTCCCTCACCCTGCAGGAGCACAGGAAGGTGAGCGACTGTACGTCCACATGTGTTCCAGCCTTTGCACTTTGCATCGGATGTGGGAGGATTTCCACGGCTTACACAGTTTTGCATGATCCGTTTCCACGGCGATGTGTGTTTGGTGCCGTCTCTGGTTGGATGTCCGTCGCCGGGCGACGCCGCGACAAGGCCGTCCTACTCCCTGGTCTGGTTCTGGCCTCGGGGGGGGGAGGGGGGGGGGAGGCCGGGGGGGGCGTCTCTCGCTCATCCCGCACGTCTCGTGGAATTGCAGAGGCTCTGCTGGCAGAAGATGAAGTTTGAACTTTGGCGTCGGGATCGTCTCACGAAGACTTTCACATTTCAAACACTTCAAACCAGTTTACCAGTTAAACAGTTAAAGAGTTAACCAGTTAACCAGTTAACCAGTTAACCAGTTAAACAGCTAAAGAGTTAACCAGTTAAACAGTTAACCAGTTAAACAGCTAAAGAGTTAACCAGTTAAAGAGTTAACCAGTTAACCAGTTAACCAGCTAAAGAGTTAAAGAGTTAACCAGTTAAAGAGTTAACCAGTTAAACAGTTAAACAGTTAAACAGCTAAAGAGTTAACCAGTTAAACAGTTAACCAGTTAAACAGCTAAAGAGTTAAAGAGTTAACCAGTTAACCAGTTAACCAGCTAAAGAGTTAAAGAGTTAACCAGTTAAACAGTTAAACAGTTAACCAGTTAAACAGCTAAAGAGTTAACCAGTTAAAGAGTTAAAGAGTTAACCAGTTAACCAGTTAAACAGCTAAAGAGTTAAAGAGTTAACCAGTTAAAGAGTTAACGAGTTAAAGAGTTAAAGAGTTAACGAGTTAAAGAGTTAGAGTTAACCAGCTAACCAGTTAAAGTAAAGCATTAACACAGACTGAGCTCAGGTGTCGGTTTGATTCCTCTGATTCGTTCCACCAGATCTTCTTCTTCTTCTTCTTCAGTTCAGCTGCAGAACGTCGTTCTACCTTCATCATTTCCTTTCAGACGTTCTCAGCCGACAGGCCGTCGTTCCGACGTGTCGGTTCCTCTGAAGAACCGTCAGAAATGTGATTCGGTCGGTTCTTTTGGTTGTAGAGAACGTGAGCAGCCGCTCTGAAGGGAAACACTGTGGTGTTTTCTGAATGACGTTCCGTTGGATTGTGTTGCTTTACAAGCAGCAGCTGTTTTGTTGGACGTCTCAGCGTTTCAGCGCCGCCAAAATAAAATCCACATCTGGACCTCTGGAATACAGTTTGTCACTGTCTGATGAAGGAGTTTAGCAACAAGAAGGAAACAACAGCAAATAGAAGTGAGACGCATCTTTTCTCACTTTTCATTAAACTGATCTCTTGTTTGTCCACAAAATCTAATGTTGTTGCTAAAACTCATGAAAAAACAACCAAGTCAAGCAAAACAAAATGGTTTTAACATCATATGAAACACGAAAACTGCAATGATATTGATATAATATAATATAATATAATATAACATAATATAATATAACATAACATAATATAATATAATATAATATAACAACATAACAATATAATATAATATAATATAATATAACATAATATAATATAATATAACATAATATAACACAATATAATATAACAACATAACAATATAATATAATATAATATAACATAACATAATATAATATAATATAATATAGCATAATATAACACAATATAATATAACAACATAACAATATAATATAATATGATATGATATAATAACATATAATATAATATAACATAACATCTTCTATTGACTGACCAGTATGAACACACGTCAGAGTGAATTTGTTGAACATGACAGAAAGCGTTTCTATTAGAAAATAAATATAAATATTTCTATTTATTAGCCGTCGTCTCTGATCGTCCCTTCATTAATAATCTCAGCAGTTTCTCATGAAACTTCAATTTTCTGCTGTCAACCTTCCTCACGGTGTGATCAGGCCTCGTTAGTCCGTCTCCTTTAGCGTGTTTATCATCGCTTGTGAAACGTTTCCATGTGGCCTCGTAGTCAAACACTCCATTACAGTCAAGATGACCTTTGACCTCTGATGTGGCAAAACGTTTCCGTGTCCACACAACATCAAAGTCTAAAGTGTCCTTCAGGTGAGAACTTCCACCTTCACCTGTGTGATTCTCACGACTGTTTCACACGTGTGATGTGATGTTTGCACGTTGTGGCTTCTTGTGCGTCTAAACGTCGTCTCATCAGGCTTTTGTCTCTCATGAAACCACAAAGTGAAATATTGTTGCTCCAAACTGTTCCTCAGTGACGACGCTCAGAAAACCATTCCCACTGAAACACAAACGCTTTTTATGAACTTTGCACACTTCTGACAACGAGCGTGGCAAATTCTTAGGGCGTCAATCAACCCAAGGGAATGAAGTATTATGAAGTATTATGAAGTATTATGAAGTATTATGAAGTATTATTAAGAATTATGAAGTATTATGAAGAATTATGAAGTATTATGAAGAATTATGAAGTATTATGAAGTATTATGAAGAATTATTAAGAATTATGAAGTATTATGAAGTATTATGAAGAATTATGAAGTATTATTAAGAATTATGAAGTATTATGAAGTATTATGAAGTATTATGAAGAATTATGAAGTATTATGAAGTATTATGAAGTATTATGAAGAATTATTAAGAATTATGAAGTATTATGAAGTATTATGAAGAATTATGAAGTATTATGAAAAATTATGAAGTATTATGAAGTATTATGAAGAATTATGAAGTATTATGAAGTATTATGAAGTATTATGAAGAATTATTAAGAATTATGAAGTATTATGAAGAATTATGAAGTATTATGAAGAATTATGAAGTATTATGAAAAATTATGAAGTATTCTTCTTGGAGGAGCTGTCAAACTTTCCACAATGACAATTTAGCTGCAAAGCAGCTTAAAAGCGTCGTCGTCGTCATTTAATGAACGATCTTCTGCGCCGCATTAGCATCTGCTATTGTGTCTGCACGGCTCGGCTGAGAGAGTCCTGATTGGAACTTCGCTGTGAAGCCGGGAGGAGACGGGAACTTCTCAGCACTTTAGTTGCTTTCCTGTCTACTGGAAGCAGACGAGATGTGGTTTGACCATCGCAAACCTTCAACCCACGTTTCTAAAGCGATCAGCACCACCTGAAGTTCCCTCTTCCTTGTTCTTGTGCCGCAGGTCCATGAAATCTACGAATGCCACGCCTGCGACAAGAAGTTCATCTCCACCAACCAGCTGAAGCGCCACATGATCACTCACTCCGGTAAGACGCCGCCGCGGCGCCGCCGCCCTGCACACGCTTTGTGAGGTGACTGAGGTTTGTGTGCCGGCGGCCAGAGAAGCGACCCTACACCTGCGAGGTCTGCAGCCGCTCCTTCAAGCGTCTGGACCAGGTGACGGCGCACAAGATCATCCACAGCGAGGACAAGCCCTACAAGTGCAAACTGTGTGGGAAGGAGTTCGCCCACCGCAACGTCTACAAGAACCACAAGAAGGTGAGTGGCTTCACACGTTCTGCTGCTGAGGAGAGCCGTGGCCCCTCAAACACTGGGGCCCCCCAGGTTCCCCTGAGAAGAGCCGTGGCCCCTCAAACACTGGGGCCCCCCGCGGTGTCCCCGAGAAGAGCCGTGGCCCCTCAAACACTGGGGCCCCCCGCGGTGTCCCCGAGAAGAGCCGTGGCCCCTCAAACACTGGGGCCCCCCGCGGTGTCCCAGAGAAGAGCCGTGGCCCCTCAAACACTGGGGCCCCCCGCGGTGTCCCCGAGAAGAGCCGTGGCCCCTCAAACACTGGGGCCCCCCGCGGTGTCCCCGAGAAGAGCCGTGGCCCCTCAAACACTGGGGCCCCCCGCGGTGTCCCAGAGAAGAGCCGTGGCCCCTCAAACACTGGGGCCCCCCGCGGTGTCCCAGAGAAGAGACGTGGCCCCTCAAACACTGGGGCCCCCCAGGTTCCCCCGAGGAGAGCCGTGGCCCCTCAAACACTGGGGCCCCCCGCGGTGTCCCAGAGAAGAGCCGTGGCCCCTCAAACACTGGGGCCCCCCAGGTTCCCCCGAGAAGAGCCGTGGCCCCTCAAACACTGGGGCCCCCCAGGTTCCCCCGAGAAGAGCCGTGGCCCCTCAAACACTGGGGCCCCCCGCGGTGTCCCCGTGGCTACCTCTGGGATGGAGGCGTCACTCGACTGGATCGGTTGGTGTTGGCGGGTGGAGGAGTCGGTGGGCGGCAGAACAGCCGTCCTCTGAACCCTGCTCTGCTGCTCCTGCTGCTCTGCTGCTCCTGCTGCCCCTGCTGCTCCTGCTGCTCTGCTGCCCCTGCTGCTCTGCTGCCCCTGCTGCTCCTGCTGCTCTGCTGCTCCTGCTGCTCCTGCTGCCCCTGCTGCTCTGCTGCTCCTGCTGCTCCTGCTGCTCCTGCTGCTCCTGCTGCTCCTGCTGCTCCTGCGGCCCCTGCTGCCCCTGCTGCTCCTGCTGCTCCTGCTGCTCCTGCTGCTCCTGCGGCCCCTGCTGCCCCTGCTGCCCCTGCTGCTCCTGCTGCTCCTGCTGCTCCTGCTGCTCCTGCTGCCCCTGCTGCCCCTGCTACCCCTGCTGCTCTGCTGCTCCTGCTGCTCCTGCTACCCCTGCTGCTCTGCTGCTCCTGCTGCTCCTGTGGCCCCTGCTGCCCCTGCTGCCCCTGCTGCTCTGCTGCTCTGCTGCTCCTGCTGCTCCTGCTACCCCTGCTGCTCTGCTGCTCCTGCTGCTCCTGCTGCTCCTGCTGCCCCTGCTCCTCCTGCTGCTCCTGCTGCCCCTGCTCCTCCTGCTCCTCCTGCTGCTCCTGCTGCTCCTGCTGCTCCTGCTGCTCCTGCTGATGATCCTCTGGCAGGAATTCCAGAAGCTTCCTGAAGGTCCTGACGGACTCGCTGGTGTTTCTCTGCAGACGCACTCGGAGGAACGGCCCTTCCAGTGCGAGGAGTGCAAGGCGCTGTTCCGCACCCCCTTCTCTCTGCAGCGCCACCTCCTCATCCACAACAGTAAGTGGAGACGTGTTGGTGTGTGTGAGTGTGTGTGTGTGTGTGTGTGTGAGTGTGTGTGAGTGTGTGTGTGTGTGTGTGTGTGTGTGTGTGTGTGTGTGTGTGTGTGTGTGTGAGTGTGTGAGTGTGTGTGAGTGTGTGAGTGTGTGTGAGTGTGTGTGTGTGTGTGTGAGTGTGTGAATCCAGAAGGCCATCAGGCCAGGTGGACAGAGTGGTGTGACGCTCACCACTGGTCAGGCCTTACCGGGTCACCTCAGACCCTCTGGTCACCCTACACCTGCATCAATAAGGAGGTTGATCTATCAGGTGAGCCGGCTGTGCCTCATTGTCTCCTCCTCCATGAGGAGCGTTCTCATTGTCTCCTCCTCCATGAGGAACGTTCTCATTGTCTCCTCCTCCATGAGGAACGTTCTCATTGTCTCCTCCTCCATGAGGAACATTCTCATTGTCTCCTCCTCCATGAGGAGCGTTCTCATTGTCTCCTCCTCCATGAGGAACGTTCTCATTGTCTCCTCCTCCATGAGGAACGTTCTCATTGTCTCCTCCTCCATGAGGAACGTTCACAGTGTGGATCTATAAGGTGAGCTGGCTGTGCCTGATTGTCTCCTCCTCCATGAGGAACGTTCACATTGTCTCCTCCTCCATGAGGAACGTTCTCATTGTCTCCTCCTCCATGAGGAGCGTTCTCATTGTCTCCTCCTCCATGAGGAACGTTCTCATTGTCTCCTCCTCCACGAGGAGCATTCTCATTGTCTCCTCCTCCATGAGGAACGTTCTCATTGTCTCCTCCTCCATGAGGAACGTTCTCATTGTCTCCTCCTCCATGAGGAGCGTTCACAGTGTGGATCTATAAGGTGAGCCGGCTGTGCCTGATTGTCTCCTCCTCCATGAGGAGCGTTCTCATTGTCTCCTCCTCCAGGAGGAGCGTTCTCATTGTCTCCTCCTCCATGAGGAACGTTCTCATTGTCTCCTCCTCCATGAGGAACGTTCTCATTGTCTCCTCCTCCATGAGGAGCGTTCACAGTGTGGATCTATAAGGTGAGCCGGCTGTGCCTGATTGTCTCCTCCTCCATGAGGAATGTTCTCATTGTCTCCTCCTCCATGAGGAACGTTCTCATTGTGGATGCAGAGAGAATGTCTGAAGGTTGAATTACTGGACGACGTCGTCGATCAGGCTGCTGGAAACCCTTCAGTTAGAACCTCAGGTGGTTTAATGCTCGCTCACCTTGGGTTCAGGAAATAGACATTTGCAGAGAATAAAGAGAGAATGGTGGCGTGAAGCCGACGTGTTGTTATCACAGCCAGCGGGCTGAGCGGGGACCAGTGGAGGTTCTCCGTCAAGGAACCAGAGACGAGACGGGAACAGTTTTCCTGCATTGAGCTCAAAAATAAGAACGCAAGTCTTGGAAATGTTGTGGACGCGACTAAAGTCTGCAGCCAGTAGAACGTGTGAGCCGCCAGGCGTTCTGAAGGAAACTGGATGAATTAAGGCTCCAACTGAAAAACTGAGTCAAGTTGAATGAGGCATTTGATGAATTGTTCTTTTGGAAGACAAACAATGTCGCATGTCTGCCTTCAGTTTGACACTCTTGTTTACATTTTCTCAAACGTCTCAGTTGTGTAAGTTAGTAAAGTGAAGCGCAGCTCTTTAGTTCTAAACAACTTTCAGATGAATTCTCTTCTCGTTTTGTATGAAATATTATTTTCTCCTCGTCTGAATTTAAAAATAGTCCTTCTTTAAAACAAAGCATCTAAATGATGTTGTGACGTTTGGACTTTTATCCGTCCACAGCCTTTAACCCACCCTGAGGTTTCTACGTGACAGTCCCACCTTTCTATTAGCTGTCATCTCATCCTTCGCCTGTGGAAGTTTCCATTAGCAGCAGATGTCATAACCTTATCGAATGTGTCGCTGCTAGAAGACACCAGCGTCTTGACGGAGGGACAGGAAGCGTCTCGCTGGACGGCGGCGCTGCAGCCGAGCCGCGGAACAAAGACGTGGTCAAGCTGGAGGCATTTCCTGCCGCCGTCTCAGGAGGCCACATGACACCGGGGGGGGCGGGGGGGGGGGGGGGGGGGGGGGGGGTTCACTGGACCGCAGGTGAGAGGATAGAAATGACAGGGAATTAATGGCGAACGGCGAGAAGATGAAGCACAGCTGTCGCCGCATTTTGACATGAAATCCAACAGGGTTCCTTGTGGAGCTTTGTTCCTCGACGGAGGTTCTGCGTGGCGGGTTCTGTCAAAGAAAACACTTTCATGAACGACCCGTTCTGCTTCGTCGCTTTAGTTTTTCTTCACCACAAGGAGAAGGATCTTCGTTCTGCACGTTGAACTTGTAGATTTTCACTTTGGACCGAGATACTGCACGTCTCATTTTAAACCGATAATCATTGAAATTGTTGGAACTGAATGTTTTACTGTGTTTCTCCGACCGACGGCCGAGTGGAGCGTCGCTTCACGTTGAGTTCAGTCTGTGTGCCGCTGTCAGGACGAGCAGGACACGTTGTGCTGTTCAAGCCTTGTGTGTGTGTGTGTGTGTGTGTGTGTGTGTGTGTGTGTGTGTGTGTGTGTGTGTGTGTGTGTGTGTGTGTGTGTGCGCTCCGCTGCACTGAGCTGACCGTCGTCAGCCTTGGTCACCACAGAAGCAGTCCCGGCTTGCAGCTCCTCTGTGAAATTGAAAGATCTCCATATAATGGAAACACGACAGTGTTGTGTGTGAGTGGAGCGCAGAGGCGTGAAGGAAAACATCAGGCTTCACTCTGAACAGCTGAAACTGTCTGAGTACCGTCTGTCCCACGTCTCAGGGCCGTTCGGTGGCACGTCGGGTTTTTTCCTCCTTCAACTGTAAAAAAAAAAAAGCTCCAATAAAACTGAAGTATTTGAGATTCAGAGCAAAACACATGGCAGAGCACTTTGTTTGACTGTTTCCCTCGGGACGTGTCCAGCGACAGATAAATGGTACAAGATGACTTTAGTCCAAAATAGGATAAAAGCTTAAAAAAACCCAACACAACCAGACCATTTTTGAAACGTTGTGTGAGTCTGTCTGGTGCAGTGAGTCTGTCTTTGTCGTGTTCCGCCCACACAGTCGCTCCGGGGAAATTGCTTGTGCTCTGGCTTGTGCGTGACGACGGCGTGTTTCCAGTCAAATCACCTTCTGCCTCTTCCCGCAGGCGAGCGCACGTTCAAGTGCGACCAGTGCGACGCCACCTTCAAGAGGAAGGACACGCTGAACGTCCACATCCAGGTGGTGCACGACGGCCACAAGAAGTACAAGTGCGACCTGTGTGAGAAGGCCTTCGTCACGCCGTCCGTCCTCAAGAGCCACAAGAAGGTGATGGAAGCTGCCGCACACAGAAAAGCTGCAATCACACGCAGTGATTGCAGCTTTTCTGTCCCACCGACGCTTTTGTCCGGAAATTGACTTTGAACAAAATTGCGCCGTCACATTTGTCATGAATGCACACAGGTCAGGCAGAAAATAGCCTGTAGAAGATTACAACTCGTCTCCAGAAGCTCCCGAGCCTCTTTTGTGTGCAGGCGGTGTTGTTGTGGTCCTCTGGCCTCGGGGACAGAACCCCGGTCTGGATCCGGGACCGGGCTCCAGACTCTCTGTTCTCCCTCAGCTTGGGCAGCTTTTCCCCACAAAACTAGCTTTCTGACACAATCCAACAAGATCGAATCTGTTTTATTGTCGACTCAGGATCAGTGTGAATGTGTGACTGAGATACGTCCTGCAGAGAACTGAGATACGTCCTGCAGAGAACTGAGATACGTTCTGCAGAGAACTGAGATACGTTCTGCAGAGAACTGAGATACGTCCTGCAGAGAACTGAGATACGTTCTGCAGAGAACTGAGATACGTTCTGCAGAGAACTGAGATACGTCCTGCAGAGAACTGAGATACGTTCTGCAGAGAACTGAGATACGTTCTGCAGAGAACTGAGATACGTTCTGCAGAGAACTGAGATACGTTCTGCAGAGAACTGAGATACGTTCTGCAGAGAACTGAGATACGTTCTGCAGAGAACTGAGATACGTCCTGCCCGACTGTAATTCAGCCGGTCCAGGTGAAACACTAGAACACTGAAGGGGGGCTTCTGTTTCCATCAGCAATCTTCAGCCATCAGTAATTCCTGCAGGAGGAGGAGGAGGAGGAGGGGGGGGAGGAGGAGGAGGGGGGGGAGGAGGAGGAGGGGGGAGGAGGAGGGGGAGGAGGGAAAGGGGGAGGAGGAGGAGGAGGGAAAGGAGGAGGAGGAGGAGGAGGGAAAGGAGGAGGAGGGAAAGGAGGAGGAGGGAGAGGAGGAGGAGGAGGGAAAGGAGGAGGAGGGAGAGGAGGAGGAGGAGGAGGAGGGAAAGGAGGAGGAGGAGGAGGAGGGAAAGGAGGAGGAGGAGGAGGAGGGAGAGGAGGAGGAGGAGGGAAAGGAGGATGAGGAGGAGGAGGAGGAGGAGGAGGAGGAGGAGGAGGAGGGAGAGGAGGAGGGAGAGGAGGAGGAGGAGGAGGAGGAGGAGGATGAGGATGGGGAGAGGGAGAGGGAGAGGGAGAAGGAGGAGGAGGGAAAGGAGGAAGAGGAGGAGGAGAAGGAGGAGGTGGAGGAGGAGGTGGAGGAGGAAGAGGAGGAGGGAGAGGAGGAGGTGGAGGAGGGAGAGGAGGAGGGAGAGGAGGAGGTGGAGGAGGGAGAGGAGGAGGTGGAGGAGGGAAAGGAGGAAGAGGAGGAGGAGGAGGAGGAGGTGGAGGAGGAGGTGGAGGAGGAAGAGGAGGAGGGAGAGGAGGAGGTGGAGGAGGAAGGTCGTCATTGACTTTACTTCTCTGTATCAGCTCTAATTTCACTCGTCGTGTCTTGAAAGTGCTTGAAGTGGCTGCTGATATCAAACGGCTCCAGACGTCCGTCCTGACGGTTGCAGCCCGTGGAGGTTTTGGAATTCCGCCCCAGAGTTGATTAGAAATGGCAGCGAGTCCATGAGCCCTGCAGGGTTTCAAACCCTCAGCAGATCTGGCTGCAGCTCCGAGCCTCAGATGTGTCAGTGTCCGGTGTGGTTCTGGATCCTGATTGGAGCCAAATGGCTTCTTGGCGCACGGCGAAGGAAAGCGTCTGCTGGGTCGTGTCGGGCTGGAGACAGGCCGTCTCACCCGTCTCACCCGTCTCACCCGTCTCACCCGTCTCACCGCCCTGCTGCTGCGAGCGCCGGCCCAGATCAAAGGCCGGTCGCCGTGGAGACGAGGACTCTGGGTCTGTGTCGACGGCTCGGGGCCGCGGCGGCGCCTCGTCACTGAGTGGAGGAGCTGCTGAAGTTTGATCACATCGTCCCGCTGAGGCTGCAGGAGCAGAACTCACACTAGTGATGGAAGTTTGAAGAATGAGTGTCGGCGTCGCCGTCATTACGCTTTTATACAAAACTCTGATGGTCTCATAGGCTGAACTTCATATTTACGTTTATATATAATCTCTCACAGACTTGTTCAATTGTTTGTTTGAATGATTGAAGTGAGAAAGCTGCTGCTTCACCCTCCATGTGATCAGCTAACTGTCACACAGTGAATGATTAATAGGTCCATGTGATGTAATGTCCACTGCAGAGCGCTGGAGCGACGGGGACGTGAGACACGTGGCGTCTCTGACAGTCGACCTCAGCGTTCTGCAGTGCAGGTTGAAATGATTCTTTAATTCCGGCTTCCTTCTCGTCCCCGAGCAGAATCAGATGTCGCCTCTGAGCCGACATGACTCGACTTGTTTGGACAAGTACATGTGTCATAAATTGGAGTTGAGCTGCTACGAGAGTAATGCTGATGTGTTTTTGTGATCTTGGCTGTATTTTACTGGCGTCTCACATTCTTTCTAACCAAACTGCTTCCATGTAATCTGCTTGATTAAAGTAAGACCCAGTGTTGGAGTTGGACCCCGGCAACCAACAAACAAACCAAGTGAGCTTCAGTCACAGTCCTGTAATGCAAAGAGGCGTGGCTCGTTGGTAGAGCGGAAGGTTGCAGGTTTGATTCCCATCTCTGCCTGCCCACGTGCCGTAGTGTCCTTGGGCCAGACACTGAACCCCAGACTGCACCGGGACCTGATAGAAGCTCAACAGAACACGTTTCGCTGCCACTCAAAGAGCGGCGCAGTGAAACGTCTTCGCAGCCTGGAACCAGACGGGTTCCTCTTTGGTCCCGAGCCAAAACACAACATCCGTCATTTTGTGCATCAGAGGTGACGGAGCGCCGGCGGGGTTGTTTACGGCTGCAGGGAGTCACTGAGTGCTCTGGTGTTACATTAAATGCTTTCCCCTCAGTCAGTCAATAAGCCTGGACGCATGATATATGAGACTGTGTGTGTGTGTGTGTGTGTGTGTGTGTGTGTGTGTGTGTGTGTGTGTGTGTGTGTGTGTTGCAGACGGCTGTTCTGCCAGTGGGACTAGAATGAAGATTGCTGGTTCCTTTGCAGTAATAACAGATGAACACGTCATTTATATGTGAACAAAGTTTCAGTAAAGTGCTGCAAACACCCCCCCCCCCCCCCCCAACCCCCCCCCACCCTATAATTTCCACTCGGATGCTTTGGAAAGTGATGTTTCCATGTGAACTGTTGCTTGTGGCGTGCTGCCTGTGAAGGTGGAGGATTCCTCCGTCACCAGCTTTGCTCCATGTGGGTGCAGTGCTGGAGCCTGGTGGCGTGTGAGAGCGGCGCTCTGTAAACAGGCGCGTGTGCGTGAGTTTGGACGGAGCCTTTGTAAGGAAACACCCGAGGTGTCGGAGCGACGGCGTGGAGGCGGGGGGCCCAGGGGGGGTGGGGGGGGGGGGGGGGGGGCAGGGGGGGTTCCTGTATTGTTGTACTGCTGTTGAAACTGTCGCTCTGAGTCGGAGCCTTTCAGCCTGATGCTCAGAGAATTCACAACAGGCGGGGGGAGGGAGTGGGAGGGAGGGGGAGGAGGGGGGGGGGTGATTCACAGTACATTTCAACAAGGATTGAGGGAAGTGGAGGAGCGAGTTGTGGGAAAGGTGGAGGAGGGAGGGAGAACACCAGTTCCACATGTTTCTCCTGGTTCTCATGTGCAGGACGTCTGGAGCTCAGGACTGTGGGCTGCAGGAGGTGGGGGGGGGGGTGGGAGGGGAGAGGAAGAGGAGGGAGAGGAAGAGGAGAGGAAGAGGAAGAGGAGGGAGGAGATCAATGCATACTGCACCCTGGCCTTTAGGCCTCTTGGCTCTGGACCCTTGCAGACCTGCAGCTCTGAGCTGTTGGAGCGTCGAGCTGCACTCAGACTCCACAGTCAGACTCCACACTCAGACTCCACAGTGAGACTCCACAGTGAGACTCCACACTCAGACTCCACACTCAGACTCCACACTCAGACTCCACAGTGAGACTCCACAGTGAGACTCCACACTCAGACTCCACACTCAGACTCCACACTCAGACTCCACAGTCAGACTCCACACTCAGACTCCACAGTCAGACTCCCCACTCAGACTCCACAGTGAGACTCCACAGTGAGACTCCACAGTGAGACTCCACAGTCAGACTCCACACTCAGACTCCACACTCAGACTCCACACTCAGACTCCCCACTCAGACTCCACAGTGAGACTCCACACTCAGACTCCACACTCAGACTCCACACTCAGACTCCACACTCAGACTCCACAGTGAGACTCCACACTCAGACTCCACACTCAGACTCCACACTCAGACTCCACAGTCAGACTCCACACTCAGACTCCACACTCAGACTCCACACTCAGACTCCACAGTGAGACTCCACACTCAGACTCCACACTCAGACTCCACACTCAGACTCCGCAGTCAGACTCCACACTCAGACTCCACAGTGAGACTCCACAGTGAGACTCCACAGTGAGACTCCACACTCAGACTCCACAGTGAGACTCCCCACTCAGACTCCACTCAGCCTCAGCGCTCTGGGCCGACATGTTGTTTGCTCTTGACCCGACACACGGGTCACTTCAGAACACGGCGGAGGAAAGTAAACTCTGCGTTGCTTTAACTGGAGAGAAAAAACAAAGAGTTCCTCCAAGAGGCCAGATCGTCTGACGAGGACGAGTTCTGACAGTGAAGTCGGGCTATCACAGGAGATCACATTTGACTTTGTAATGCAGGAAGGATGGATGCTCCCATGTTTTCCCTAACCTCCACCATATGTGCTCTTCTTTTCATGGCTCTCCGTCCAGACGCACACCGGAGAGAAGGAGAAGATCTGCCCCTACTGTGGACAGAAGTTCGCCAGCAACGGAACCCTCCGGGTCCACATCCGCAGCCACACAGGTCAGTGGCCCCAGCCTGGCTTCACTTCCTGTTAGCCTGTTGGCCTGTTGGCCTGTTAGCCTGTTAGCCTGTTGGCCTGTTATCCTGTTAGCCTGTTGGCCTGTTGGCCTGTTGGCCTGTTGGCCTGTTGGCCTGTTGGCCTGTTGGCCTGTTAGCCTGTTAGCCTGTTGGCCTGTTATCCTGTTAGCCTGTTGGCCTGTTGGCCTGTTGGCCTGTTAGCCTGTTGGCCTGTTGGCCTGTTGGCCTGTTGGCCTGTTGGCCTGTTGGCCTGTTAGCCTGTTATCCTGTTAGCCTGTTGGCCTGTTATCCTGTTAGCCTGTTGGCCTGTTGGCCTGTTGGCCTGTTGGCCTGTTGGCCTGTTGGCCTGTTGGCCTGTTAGCCTGTTAGCCTGTTGGCCTGTTATCCTGTTAGCCTGTTAGCCTGTTGGCCTGTTGGCCTGTTGGCCTGTTGGCCTGTTGGCCTGTTGGCCTGTTGGCCTGTTGGCCTGTTGGCCTGTTGGCCTGTTGGCCTGTTGGCCTGTTAGCCTGTTGGCCTGTTGGCCTGTTGGCCTGTTAGCCTGTTGGCCTGTTGGCCTGTTGGCCTGTTAGCCTGTTAGCCTGTTGGCCTGTTAGCCTGTTGGCCTGTTAGCCTGTTGGCCTGTTGGCCTGTTAGCCTGTTAGCCTGTTGGCCTGTTGGCCTGTTGGCCTGTTGGCCTGTTAGCCTGTTAGCCTGTTGGCCTGTTAGCCTGTTAGCCTGTTATCCTGTTATCCTGTTGGCCTGTTATCCTGTTATCCTGTTGGCCTGTTGGCCTGTTAGCCTGTTAGCCTGTTATCCTGTTGGCCTGTTGGCCTGTTGGCCTGTTGGCCTGTTGGCCTGTTGGCCTGTTGGCCTGTTAGCCTGTTGGCCTGTTGGCCTGTTGGCCTGTTGGCCTGTTAGCCTGTTGGCCTGTTAGCCTGTTGGCCTGTTGGCCTGTTGGCCTGTTGGCCTGTTGGCCTGTTGGCCTGTTGGCCTGTTGGCCTGTTATCCTGTTAGCCTGTTGGCCTGTTGGCCTGTTGGCCTGTTGGCCTGTTGGCCTGTTGGCCTGTTGGCCTGTTGGCCTGTTATCCTGTTAGCCTGTTGGCCTGTTGGCCTGTTGGCCTGTTGGCCTGTTGGCCTGTTGGCCTGTTAGCCTGTTAGCCTGTTGGCCTGTTGGCCTGTTATCCTGTTAGCCTGTTGGCCTGTTGGCCTGTTATCCTGTTAGCCTGTTGGCCTGTTGGCCTGTTGGCCTGTTGGCCTGTTGGCCTGTTGGCCTGTTAGCCTGTTAGCCTGTTGGCCTGTTGGCCTGTTGGCCTGTTGGCCTGTTGGCCTGTTAGCCTGTTAGCCTGTTAGCCTGTTAGCTGCTGCACCACATTGAGACATGGGGCGTCACATCAAAGAGTTTTCATCTCCGCTCTTTAATTTGTTTCAAATGTTTATTATTATTATTATTATTATTATTATTATTATTATTATTATTATTATAACCACAACAACTTTAATTCCTTTACATAAAATTATGTAAAGATTATCAAACTATATTGCAAAAAAACAACAACAAAAAATAGAGAGGGTGAACAGACAAAAAAAATAATTTTACTCAATTGAGATGAATAGGATTGATTAAAGTGATGAGAAAGGTAGGATGGACATAGAATACATTAATGAATGAACAGATTTAGTAGCAGAGCAGTTGAGGGATTTTATAAAGATTCTTTCAAATGCTATTCAACTGTTAAACTAGCAATGGGAGGATTACACTGCTTTACTGCCGATTGAGTTTCTAATTCACAATAGTTTTCTTGTATAAACTCAAGTGAACTAATCAGGTTTCCATCTCTTCATCCCAGTTAACTTGTGTTGACATCTGACTGACTGACATTTGAAATCACGACCATCAGAAAACATTATTATCATTGTTGTGCCAACTTGTGAGGAAGATGTGGAAAATCACTTTTGCTGTTTAATTGCGACAAAATAAGCAAAGTGTCACAACAAGTGTGGATGAGATCTGATATGTTGAAGGTGATCATGTTGCTTTCAGCTCCATCTGCTGACGTTTAATCCAACAGACCCGGTAAAACATCAGGAACAACAAGCAGCTGCAGTTGCTGGACGTTGTTGTTAACAAGGTGTTCAAATGCTTCATCTCACTTCCTTTGGATGGGATGAAGTGAATAAAAGGATGGAGCAACAATCCTAAACTTTGGAAAGAAAAAAGAGCTTTGTTGAAGGTCGGGTCGTTTTACAATCGGCATTGGTTTACAGTTGTTTGCCCTGTAAACAACTACAACTCTGCAGGTATTCAGTGAGGTGGCGGCTTTTTATTTTTCTGTAAGTCGAATCTCGATAAATGAAGTACGTCAACTAGATGACGGTGATTCTCGCCCAGGAAGGGAAGCAGCTCCGCTCAGGAAGCCGCTGCTCCTCGTTTGTCCTCTGACTTGGAGGTTTTTTGGGCTTTTAAGTTGGAAGAAATGAGAAGAAACGAGGAGAAACGAGGAGAAACGAGGAGAAACGAGGAGAAACGAGAAGAAACGAGGAGAAGCGAGGAGAAACAAGAAGAAATGAGGAGAAACGAGAAGAAACGAGGAGAAACGAGAAGAAACGAGAAGAAACGAGGAGAAACGAGAAGAAACGAGGAGAAACGAGGAGAAACGAGAAGAAACGAGAAGAAACGAGGAGAAACGAGGAGAAACGAGAAGAAACGAGGAGAAACGAGGAGAAACGAGAAGAAACGAGGAGAAACGAGGAGAAACGAGGAGAAACACCGTCCAGCCGGGACAGACCGAGCAACAGGCCTGTCGCCATGTCTCCATGTCTCCATGTCTCCATGTCTCCATGTCTCCGTGTCTCCGTGTCTTCGTGTCTTCGTGTCTTCGTGTCTCCGTGTCTCCATGTCTTCATGTCTCCATGTCTCCATGTCTCCATGTCTCCGTCTCCGTGTCTTCGTGTCTCCATGTCTCCATGTCTTCATGTCTTCATGTCTCCATGTCTCAATGTCTCAATGTCTCCATGTCTCCATGTCTCCATGTCTCCATGCCTTCATGTCTCAATGTCTTCATGTCTCCATGCCTTCATGTCTCCATGTCTTCATGTCTCCATGTCTCAATGTCTCAATGTCTCAATGTCTCCATGCCTCCATGCCTCCATGCCTCCATGTCTCAATGTCTCCATGTCTCCATGTCTCCATGTCTCCATGTCTCAATGTCTTCATGTCTTCATGTCTTCATGTCTTCATGTCTTCATGTCTCCATGTCTCCATGTCTTCATGTCTCCATGTCTCCATGTCTCCATGTCTCAATGTCTCCATGCCTCCATGCCTCCATGCCTCCATGCCTCCATGCCTCCATGCCTCCATGTCTCCATGTCTCCATGTCTCCATGTCTCCATGCCTTCATGTCTCCATGTCTTCATGTCTCCATGTCTCCATGTCTCCATGTCTCAATGTCTCCATGCCTCCATGCCTCCATGTCTCAATGTCTCCATGTCTCCATGTCTCCATGTCTCCATGTCTCAATGTCTCAATGTCTCCATGTCTCCATGTCTCCATGTCTCCATGTCTCCATGTCTCCATGTCTCCATGTCTCCATGCCTCCATGCCTCCATGCCTCCATGTCTCCATGTCTCCATGTCTCCATGTCTCCATGTCTCCATGTCTCCATGCCTTCATGTCTCCGTGTCTTCATGTCTCCATGTCGTCATGTCGTCGTGTCTCCATGTCTCCATGTCTCCATGTCTCCATGTCTCCATGTGAGGAAAAGCATCATTTTGCAGCAGCACCATGAAAACAGAGGATGTTCATTAAACTGCCTTAAACTGGAACTTTACACATTCCTGTGTGTTTCCTTACCAACAGCCTGGTGCAAAGTCTTGGCATGGCCACACACACACACACACACACACACACACACACACACACACACACACACACACACACACACACACACACACACACACACACTGGCTGTCACCCCCACTTGCACAGAATCTCTGGTCTTTCCCTTGCTGCTCGAGGTTGATCAGCCTGGTTGTGAGGACGAACAGTTCCTCAGCTCTTCGGCTGTTCCTCCAGTGAAGCTCACGTCCTCCTGGACGCCTGTCTCTGCACGGTGGACAGGATGAGAGTGTGTTGGTCCAGTGACAGTCACACACTCTGTCAACACGCCGCTTTGTGTCGCTGTGTACGAGCTGTGTTTGCCTACATGTGTCTGTTGGGAGGACAAACCAGAAAGGGGTGGGGGTGGGGCGGGGGGGGTGGGGGTGGGGGGGCTATAGGCCGGTGTGGTCCGCAAGCCCAGTCTGATTGTATTTATATAGAATAAACAAAAGCGAGGAATGCTGGGGGAGGGGTGGGAGCCGGAGAGACACCTAAAAGAAAGAAAGAGGCAAAAAGAGAAAAGGCCACTCCAAGAAAGCATCCAGCCGGACGACCTCTGACCCCGACTGGCTGTAAATCTGTCGCCTCATTCTATAGGCTGTGGGCTTTTTGTTTGGGTGTGTGTGTGTGTGTGTGTGTGTGTGTGTGTGTGTGTGTGTGTGTGTGTGTGTGTGTGTGTGTGTGTGTGTGTGTGTGTGTGTGTGTGTGTGTGTGTGTGTGTGTTCCCTGACTGACAGTCCTGATAATAGGTATATATGCTATAATAGAAATAGATAATTTCATGTGTTCATGTAACTGGTCCTCAGGTCAGCAGAGGTCCTGATGTGACCCTGTCCATGGAGGTCAGACCTTCAGGACGTCGTCGATCTCTTCAAAACGACCCCCCGCTGAGTCGGAGGCCTTTAAAACGGCAGGTTCTCCAGTTTGCGGACAGGAAAGCTTGACGTTGTTTGTCTTCCTGCTTCACAGGAACAAGCCGGTTGATTGTTTACCTGTTGAACACAGAGGACTTTGTGGAGATTCCTCACAGGTTTCACGGACAAACACGGCGCTTTGTGAGGCGAACCGGTGCGGAAGGCGAGGGAGGGGTTAAAAAGTGATTGACAGAGAAGCAGGTGGATCAGCGGAGAAGGTTCAGTGTGTTTGTCCTGGACGGCTCTCAGCTGGTCACAACGTCACGCTGAGCTCCAACAGACTGGCTGCGGTGCCACAGAGGCGTCTGCCTTTATGACATCACAAAGAGCCCATAAAGCCGGGCTGTCCAACAGCTGGACCGGGACGTGGGACATGATGGACGTTTCTATCCTCTGCTACATGACGCCTCTTGGCCCCGCCATGGACGGACGTGATGTCCTCAGCCTCAGAGCTCGGTGGAGCACATTTTCCCACCATGTGAGCCACGAGGTGGTGAATCAGCGCAGTGGGGCCATTAATATTAATATTAAGATTATTTGTGCCAAGAGAAAAGCCAGGACTGGCCGTCACACTGACATCATGTTGGCACAGAAACACCTCGGCATCACCGCAGAGGGCTGTTTGCATTTCAGCTCTGGAGGAATTAGCTTCAATGTGTACAGTAATGTACTCACTGTACAGTAATGTACTCACTGTACAGTAATGTACTCACTGTACAGTAACAGTAATGTATTCACTGTATGGTAATGTACTCACTGTACAGTAACAGTAATGTATTCACTGTACAGTAATGTAGTCACTGTACAGTGATGTACTCACTGTACAGTAACAGTAATGTAGTCACTGTACAGTAATGTAGTCACTCTACAGTAATGTAGTCACTGTACAGTAATGTACTCACTGTACAGTAACAGTAATGTAGTCACTGTACAGTAATGTAGTCACTCTACAGTAACAGTAATGTAGTCACTGTACAGTAATATACTCACTGTACAGTAACAGTAATGTATTCACTGTACAGTAATGTACTCACTGTACAGTAACAGTAATGTATTCACTGTACAGTAATGTACTCACTGTACAGTAACAGTAATGTAGTCACTGTACAGTAATATACTCACTGTACAGTAACAGTAATGTAGTCACTGTACAGTAATATACTCACTGTACAGTAACAGTAATGTATTCACTGTACAGTAATGTAGTCACTGTACAGTAACAGTAATGTATTCACTGTACAGTAATGTAGTCACTGTACAAAAACAATAATGTACTCACTGTACAGTAACAGCAATGTATTCACTGTACGGTAATGTAGTCGCTGTACAGTAACAGCAATGTATTCACTGTACGGTAATGTAGTCGCTGTACAGTAACAGTAATGTAGTCACTGTACGGTAATGTAGTCACTGTACAGTAACAATAATGTACTCACTGTACAGTAACAGTAATGTATTCACTGTACAGTAATGTAGTCACTGTACAGTAACAATAATGTACTCACTGTACAGTAACAGTAATGTATTCACTGTACGGTAATGTAGTCACTGTACAGTAACAGTAATGTATTCACTGTCAATCTGTTTGTCAGAGGATTGAATGTTAATCCACTGTCCCTGTAATGTGACCTGGACATGCAGCTGGCTGGTCGTCCTGGTCGTCCTGGTCGTCCTGGACGTCCTGGACGTCCTGGTTGTCCAGGTCGTCCTGGTCGTCCTGGTTGTCCTGGACGTCCTGGTCGTCCTCGTCGTCCTGGACGTCCTCGTCGTCCTGGACGTCCAGCGAAGGCTCACATGGATTCCTGCCACATGTTGAACTCCACGTTCTTCTCAGGCTTCAGTGGTTTAATGAGCCTGTCAGTGAACACTGTAGAGAAACACTTCCACATTACTGTGGACAGAGGAAGATGTGGAACTTACTTCTTTAAAGTGGCACAAGGAATTTTACCCTTCAATAAAGATATTGACAAAAACTAATTGGAACTGTTGCTTTTTACATATTCTTCGTACTTACTGACCTGTTCCAGCTAAAATCAACATTCCAGTGACACTTTGCTTTATGATTTGTTGCTCACAGGCTGTGGTTTCAACCTGCATCACCGCCTAGCAGCTATGAAGGGAATATTCATGTAAAAGCATCTTCATGCTATGGTTGCATCCGGTCGGTGTACGTAGAGGCTGAACCTCCGTGGGAGAAGTGTTGTATTTAGAACATGTTGGGACTGTAATAAGATCTGCTCCCATCATGTGAACAGGAACGTTGCGGTCTTCTGCCACACGCAGCATTAGAACATCAGCCATTCATCGCCATGCTAGTTTTGAAACGTGTATAATTCCACTCATGCCCTCGGCCAGAATACTAATATTGTGTTTCTTTGAGGGTGGGTCAGTGCAGGAGGAAGCCTCTGCTCTGAGAGGAACTTCAGTGCCTCACTTCAGGCACACCACATTCATCGTCTCAATATCGCTTTCATTTGTTGTGGTAATTATATACAGCCACACTGAGATGTTTTCAAAAGCAAGGCACTGCGGCTCTACGTGATCTCACGACACAGCAGCTGCCCCCAAACTGACATCTGGCAGAACTCTGGGCTCACGGAACTATTTGTGTACAGATGACTTTGTTTGTCTTGACTGTGGTCATGGTTACAATCTGCTAAACAAAATCATGGTGTGGTGAATTATCCTGCGTCTCCACGATGAAGTGTTTTGGCCCCAGCAGCCCTGCTGGGCGGTTCTGGGGTGAGGCTGGGTGGTTCTGGGGTGAGGCTGGGTGGTTCTGGGGTGAGGCTGGGTGGTTCTGGGGTGAGGCTGGGTGGTTCTGGGGTGAGGCTGGGTGGTTCTGGGGTGAGGCTGGGCGGTTCTGGGGTGAGGCTGGGTGGTTCTGGGGTGAGGCTGGCTGGGTGGTTCTGGGGTGAGGCTGGGTGGGTGGTTCTGGGGTGAGGCTGGGTGGTTCTGGGGTGAGGCTGGGTGGTTCTGGGGTGAGGCTGGGTGGTTCTGGGGTGAGGCTGGGCGGTTCTGGGGTGAGGCTGGGCGGTTCTGGGGTGAGGCTGGGCGGTTCTGGGGTGAGGCTGGGTGGTTCTGGGGTGAGGCTGGGTGGTTCTGGGGTGAGGCTGGGCGGTTCTGGGGTGAGGCTGGGCGGTTCTGGGGTGAGGCTGGGCGGTTCTGGGGTGAGGCTGGGCGGTTCTGGGGTGAGGCTGGGCGGTTCTGGGGTGAGGCTGGGCGGTTCTGGGGTGAGGCTGGCTGGGTGGTTCTGGGGTGAGGCTGGGTGGTTCTGGGGTGAGGCTGGGTGGTTCTGGGGTGAGGCTGGGTGGTTCTGGGGTGAGGCTGGCTGGGTGGTTCTGGGGTGAGGCTGGGCGGTTCTGGGGTGAGGCTGGGTGGTTCTGGGGTGAGGCTGGGTGGTTCTGGGGTGAGGCTGGGTGGTTCTGGGGTGAGGCTGGCTGGGTGGTTCTGGGGTGAGGCTGGGCGGTTCTGGGGTGAGGCTGGGTGGTTCTGGGGTGAGGCTGGGTGGTTCTGGGGTGAGGCTGGGTGGTTCTGGGGTGAGGCTGGGCGGTTCTGGGGTGAGGCTGGGCGGTTCTGGCCCGTCAGGCTCAGTGAGGGGAGCAACTGTCACCCGGCCACTTGAAGTGAATTGTTTGAGGAAGTGGAGAACTCTGCCGAGACCCCGGCTGTAATGGAAAGGTCAAGTGTAAAAGTTGTTGGGCGTTTCCACGGCTCATCAAAGGCGATCTCTTATCATCTTTAACGCGCCGATATCACGTTACCTCGCCGGCCCCTGTCGGCATGTGGCGAGGGGCCGGGGCCGGACCGCGGAGGGCCACCGTCCGCCCGGGCGGGAGGAAGCCGGGAATTAATTTCTGACGGACGGCGCTAATGTCCTTCAGACCGGAGCCCCGGAGCTACAAAGCGTTCTCCATGACACCGACGCTGCACGGGCAGGCAAGAAGCAAACGGAGAAAAGAAAAGGACGAAGCCGACCATCTGCTCGCCAGACGCCGGGCCCCGCGCTCGCTCACATCCACGGCGCAGGAGGGGGGGGGGGGGGGGTGCCAAACGGATCGATTAGCAGACGAGGAGTGTGAGGGCCACGGCGGGGGGCCGGGGGAGACGCCCGGGGTCAAAGAGACGGTGTTCGGTTTCAGCACATGCTAAATCAGTTAGCGTCTCCACACACGTAAGGCCGCGGCGCGGCGGCGCAGCCACCCTCCTAATCCCCAAACAATCTGCCTCAATCTGGAGGAGAAGTGGAGGTTCTCCGGTTACAGCAACATCCAGCAGGACAGACACCGAGTGGCGGGACTGCTAGCGTCTCCGTGAGACCAGAGTCTGTTTACGTCCGTCGAGCCACGGGAAGCTGCTCGGGTTCCCGACTTCCTGCAGAATCAAGCAAATAAAGAAAGGACACGCCGGCCTTCGTCCCGGCCTCGGGGACATTTTGACTCCTTTTCTGTGTTTTCACCTCTTTGACTATTTCACTTGAACCTGGATCTGAGTAGACGAGCATTGAAAACTAAATATTATCTATCAGTTCATTTTCACTATGAGCTCACTTCTCATTGATTCTGCAGAACTTTTGTTCTGCGCATCAGCCCACCTCTTCTTGTACCAACAAATCCTCTCCAGAACCAGCTGGATGCTGAGGAACTTCTCCTGGATCCTTGTCCTGAGGTTCTGTACTGAGGTTCTGTAGTGAGGTTCCGTACTGGGGTTCTGTAGTGAGGTTCTGTACTGAGGCTCTGTTGTGAGGTTCTGCAGTGAGGTTCTGTACTGAGGTTCTGTTGTGAGGTTCTGTACTGAGGTTCTGCAGTGAGGTTGTGTACTGAGGTTCTGTACTGAGGTTCTGCAGTGAGGTTCTGCAGTGAGGTTCTGTACTGAGGTTCTGTAGTGAGGCTCTGCAGTGAGGTTCTGTACTGAGGTTCTGTACTGGGGTTCTGTACTGAGGCTCTGCAGTGAGGTTCTGTACTGAGGTTCTGCAGTGAGGTTCTGTACTGGGGTTCTGCAGTGAGGTTCTGTACTGAGGTTCTGCAGTAAGGTTCTGTACTGGGGTTCTGCAGTGAGGTTCTGTACTGAGGTTCTGCAGTAAGGTTCTGTACTGGGGTTCTGTACTGAGGTTCTGCAGCGAGGTTCTGCAGTGAGGTTCTGTACTGAGGTTCTGTAGTGAGGCTCTGCAGTGAGGTTGTGTACTGAGGTTCTGTACTGAGGTTCTGCAGTGAGGTTCTGCAGTGAGGTTCTGTACTGAGGTTCTGCAGTGAGGTTCTGCAGTGAGGTTATGTAGTGAGGTTCTGTAGTGAGGTTCTGTAGTGAGGTTCTGTACTGAGGCTCTGCAGTGAGGTTCTGCAGTGAGGTTATGTAGTGAGGTTCTGTAGTGAGGTTGTGTACTGAGGTTCTGTACTGAGGTTCTGCAGTGAGGTTCTGCAGTGAGGTTCTGTACTGAGGTTCTGCAGTGAGGTTCTGCAGTGAGGTTATGTAGTGAGGTTCTGTAGTGAGGTTCTGTAGTGAGGTTCTGCAGTGAGGTTCTGTACTGAGGCTCTGCAGTGAGGTTATGTACTGAGGTTCTGTACTGAGGTTCTGTAGTGAGGTTCTGCAGTGAGGTTCTTGAGGTGAGAGGTTGTTTCATTCGAAGCTGCTCAGTGATCTTCTCCATGTCGATTCAATTCAACTTTATTTGTATATCACCAAATACAACAGTTTTTTTGTAGGTGTTTTTAACAGAGAAAAAGCAACAAATCCAAATGTGGTTGAAGGAAAACGTCTGAGATCAGAGAGAGAGAGAGAGGCTGAGAGAGAGAGAGAGGCTGAGAGAGAGAGAGAGGCTGAAAGAGAGAGAGAGAGAGAGAGAGAGAGAGAGGCTGAAAGAGAGAGAGAGAGAGAGAGAGGCTGAAAGAGAGAGAGAGAGAGAGAGAGGCTGAAAGAGAGAGAGAGGCTGAAAGAGAGAGAGAGAGAGAGAGAGGCTGAAAGAGAGAGGCGGCACGGGACAGAGTGTCTTTATCAGGTTCTCACACTCGTTTTCCACCATTCCTCCTTGTATCTTTGCTGCTTGTTAGAAAGAAGTTGTCGGAGGAACGTTGCTGGTCGACGGCGTTCAGTCCGAGTCCCGATGCTGCTTTGTTTGATCGTCTGGTTTCTTGTTCAGCAGCAGTCGCGCCTCGACCAATCAGATCAGCGGGATTCTGTGGTGTCATACTTTTGTTTTTACAGGCCGTTGCTGAATTTCACGGTAATACAGGACAAGGTGTGTCTCTTCTCAGCTCCGTAGGGACGCTTCCGTTCTTCCAGGGCTGCTTGGAAGAACGGATCCTCAGTAATGTCCTCGGCGGGTCGGGGGGCTGAGGAACCCTCCGCCCACCCCGAGCAGCCTCCTCGGCGGGCCGGAGGGCTGAGGAACCCCCCGCCCACCCCGAGCAGCCTCCTCCAGCCGGGGGGCTGAGGAACCCTCCGCCCACCCCGAGCAGCCTCCTCGGCGGGCCGGAGGGCTGAGGAACCCTCCGCCCACCCCGAGCAGCCTCCTCGGCGGGCCGGAGGGCTGAGGAACCCCCCGCCCACCCCGAGCAGCCTCCTCCAGCCGGGGGGCTGAGGAACCCTCCGCCCACCCCGAGCAGCCTCCTCGGTGGGCCGGAGGGCTGAGGAACCCTCCGCCCACCCCGAGCAGCCTCCTCGGTGGGCCGGAGGGCTGAGGAACCCCCCGCCCACCCCGAGCAGGTTCCTCGGCGGGCCGGAGGGCTGAGGAACCCCCCGCCCACCCCGAGCAGCCTCCTCGGTGGGCCGGAGGGCTGAGGAACCCCCCGCCCACCCCGAGCAGCCTCCTCGGCGGGCCGGAGGGCTGAGGAACCCCCCGCCCACCCCGAGCAGCCTCCTCGGTGGGCCGGAGGGCTGAGGAACCCCCCGCCCACCCCGAGCAGCCTCCTCGGTGGGCCGGAGGGCTGAGGAACCCCCCGCCCACCCCGAGCAGCCTCCTCGGTGGGTCGGGGGGCTGAGGAACCCCCCGCCCACCCCGAGCAGCCTCCTCGGTGGGCCGGAGGGCTGAGGAACCCTCCGCCCACCCCGAGCAGCCTCCTCGGTGGGCCGGAGGGCTGAGGAACCCCCCGCCCACCCCGAGCAGGTTCCTCGGCGGGCCGGAGGGCTGAGGAACCCCCCGCCCACCCCGAGCAGCCTCCTCGGTGGGCCGGAGGGCTGAGGAACCCCCCGCCCACCCCGAGCAGCCTCCTCGGCGGGCCGGAGGGCTGAGGAACCCCCCGCCCACCCCGAGCAGCCTCCTCGGTGGGCCGGAGGGCTGAGGAACCCCCCGCCCACCCCGAGCAGCCTCCTCGGTGGGCCGGAGGGCTGAGGAACCCCCCGCCCACCCCGAGCAGCCTCCTCGGTGGGTCGGGGGGCTGAGGAACCCCCCGCCCACCCCGAGCAGCCTCCTCGGTGGGCCGGAGGGCTGAGGAACCCTCCGCCCACCCCGAGCAGCCTCCTCGGCGGGCCGGAGGGCTGAGGAACCCCCCGCCCACCCCGAGCAGCCTCCTCCAGCCGGGGGGCTGAGGAACCCTCCGCCCACCCCGAGCAGCCTCCTCGGCGGGCCGGAGGGCTGAGGAACCCCCCGCCCACCCCGAGCAGCCTCCTCCAGCCGGGGGGCTGAGGAACCCTCCGCCCACCCCGAGCAGCCTCCTCGGTGGGCCGGAGGGCTGAGGAACCCTCCGCCCACCCCGAGCAGCCTCCTCGGTGGGCCGGAGGGCTGAGGAACCCCCCGCCCACCCCGAGCAGGTTCCTCGGCGGGCCGGAGGGCTGAGGAACCCCCCGCCCACCCCGAGCAGCCTCCTCGGTGGGCCGGAGGGCTGAGGAACCCCCCGCCCACCCCGAGCAGCCTCCTCGGCGGGCCGGAGGGCTGAGGAACCCCCCGCCCACCCCGAGCAGCCTCCTCGGTGGGCCGGAGGGCTGAGGAACCCCCCGCCCACCCCGAGCAGCCTCCTCGGTGGGCCGGAGGGCTGAGGAACCCCCCGCCCACCCCGAGCAGCCTCCTCGGTGGGTCGGGGGGCTGAGGAACCCCCCGCCCACCCCGAGCAGCCTCCTCGGTGGGCCGGAGGGCTGAGGAACCCCCCGCCCACCCCGAGCAGCCTCCTCGGTGGGCCGGAGGGCTGAGGAACCCTCCGCCCACCCCGAGCAGGTTCCTCGGCGGGTCGGGGGGCTGAGGAACCCCCCGCCCACCCCGAGCAGCCTCCTCGGTGGGTCGGGGGGCTGAGGAACCCCCCGCCCACCCCGAGCAGCCTCGTGTGTTACCTGAACTGAGATTGACCACATTTACAACTGACCTCCTTAAAGTCGTCATTTTCCCCGTTTGCATTTTCCAGATGAGCTGCACATGTTGGGAGCCAGAGAGCGCCGAGGTTAAGTAGGTGAATTGGTGTGCACTTATTGCGCCTGGCCGTCGTGAGGGTGTGGTCGTCTGCACCGTGGATTCACTGGCGATGTGCAGCTCCTGGGAGGGACGTGGTCCAAGCCACAGAGTAGCTGCCGGGCTATTAGCACGCTAATGCCTTCCCCAGGACTCCCCAGGACTCCCCAGGACTCCCCAGGGCCAGAACCCGATACCACACATGCTACATTAGACATAGGGTTGCTCTCCTTTGTCTCCAAACACATCTGGGATTCAGATTTTCCTGTTTGTCAACAAAAGGCCTCCTGGAGGCTGAAATAGTGCAGAAGGACACGAACATGTTTCTCTATGTGGAACCAGTCCAGTCACGTTAACCCTCTCCGTGCTCCTCCTGGTGCTCCTCCTGGTGCTCCTCCTGGGGCTCCTCCTGGGGCTCCTCCTGGGGCTCCTCCTGGTGCTCCTCCTGGTGCTCCTCCTGGGGCTCCTCCTGGGGCTCCTCCTGGGGCTCCTCCTGGGGCTCCTCCTGGTGCTCCTGGTGCTCCTCTGGTGCTCCTCCTGGGGCTCCTCCTGGGGCTCCTCCTGGGGCTCCTGGGGCTCCTCCTGGGGCTCCTCCTGGTGCTCCTCCTGGTGCTCCTCCTGGGGCTCCTCCTGGTGCTCCTGGGGCTCCTCCTGGTGCTCCTCCTGGTGCTTCTGGGGCTCCTGGTGCTCCTCCTGGTGCTCCTGGTGCTCCTCCTGGTGCTTCTGGGGCTCCTGGTGCTCCTCCTGGTGCTCCTGGTGCTCCTGGGGCTCCTCCTGGTGCTCCTGGGGCTCCTCCTGGTGCTCCTCCTGGTGCTCCTCCTGGTGCTTCTGGGGCTCCTGGTGCTCCTCCTGGTGCTCCTGGTGCTCCTCCTGGTGCTTCTGGGGCTCCTGGTGCTCCTCCTGAGGCTCCTCCTGGTGCTTCTGAGGCTCCTGGTGCTCCTCCTGGTGCTCCTGGTGCTCCTGGGGCTCCTCCTGGTGCTCCTGGTGCTTCTGGGGCTCCTGGTGCTCCTCCTGGGGCTCCTCCTGGTGCTCCTGGGGCTCCTCCTGGTGCTCCTGGGGCTCCTCCTGGTGCTTCTGGGACTCCTGGCGCTCCTCCTGGTGCTCCTGGTGCTCCTCCTGGGGCTCCTCCTGGTGCTTCTGGGACTCCTGGCGCTCCTCCTGGTGCTCCTCCTGGTGCTCCTCCTGGGGCTCCTGGTGCTCCTCCTGGGGCTCCTCCTGGTGCTCCTCCTGGGGCTCCTCCTGGTGCTCCTCCTGGGGCTCCTGGTGCTCCTCTGGTGCTCCTGGGGCTCCTCCTGGGGCTCCTGGTGCTCCTCCTGGTGCTCCTCCTGGGGCTCCTCCTGGGGCTCCTCCTGGGGCTCCTGGTGCTCCTCCTGGTGCTCCTCCTGGGGCTCCTCCTGGTGCTCCTGGTGCTCCTCCTGGGGCTCCTCCTGGTGCTCCTGGTGCTCCTCCTGGGGCTCCTCCTGGTGCTCCTGGTGCTCCTCCTGGTGCTCCTCCTGGTGCTTCTGGTGCTCCTGGTGCTCCTCTGGTGCTCCTGGTGCTCCTCTGGTGCTTCTGGGACTCCTGGCGCTCCTCCTGGTGCTCCTGGTGCTCCTCCTGCAGGAGGTTTCTGGCGGGTTCAGACCTTAACTTGTAGGACTGCTACATGACAGCAGTTGTTTGTTTTCATTTGAAAGAACCAGGCTGAGGGAGATTTGAAGGTTTAAGCTGTCAAGAAGATAAACGCCTCAGAACATTTGTGAGATGGAAAATGCTGAGCCAATACCTGCAGAGGATGAGGATATGGTGAAATCTCCCATCTTCTTCAATTTATTTAATGCAAAACTACATGAATAGTATTTGATGGAAAAGAGAATTGCCGTGAAGTTTGGAGCTTCACTGATCCGCCCGGTGGAGCTGCTGAGCAGGACGGGGGTTGGGAGACACATGTTGGTTTCCTGTCCTGTCGTCACTGAGGAAGAGCTTGATGTCCCACATCGTGAAACTTTGTCAGGATCACGCTGATCAAGGTGGTTCTGGAGGAACCATGGTGAGAACAGAGAACTCTGCACACAAAGAATCAACAACATTCCCATCATGAGTTCTAACCGCTGGACCATCAGACGCAATGAACAAAACTGAACGTTCCACATCTGTGATAAGAAATGACTTAATGAAGAAGTCAGCTGTTTTCTTGTTGCTGTGATTGGGAACATACATGTGTTACTTGTTTTCTAGCAGGTTCCTTTGTTGGTCCACAGGTCTGTCAGTGTCTCCTGGAGACACAGTGTGGACAGACAGTGTCTCCTGGAGACACAGTGTGGACAGACAGTGTCTCCTGGAGGCACAGTGTGGACAGACAGTGTCTCCTGGAGACACAGTGTGGACAGACAGTGTCTCCTGGAGGCACAGTGTGGACAGACAGTGTCTCCTGGAGACACAGTGTGGACAGACAGTGTGTCCTGGAGACACAGTGTGGACAGACAGTGTCTCCTGGAGACACAGTGTGGACAGACAGTGTGTCCTGGAGGCACAGTGTGGACAGACAGTGTCTCCTGGAGACACAGTGTGGACAGACAGTGTCTCCTGGAGGCTCCTTGTCCAACCTGTTCAGACAACCACACAGATCCACTTCTTAGACCCTGGATTGTTTCTTGTTTTCAGCCTTTGATCAGTCGTTCTCTGAACGTTTCCAACACTTTGATCCAGATTCAGGAGTGATAACAGCAGCAGGAGGAATTGACTTCAAATAATGTGATTCATTCATTTACGGCCACATTAATCCCGTATGAAGAGAAATGATGGTGTTTCCTCGATGGAAGGTGGCCTGGACTTCCTCTCACGCTCTCCCCACACACTCCCATCAAACTCTCACACCGCGGCAGTTTCACCAGACCTGGACTTGATGTGGGAAGCAGGAGAGTGTTTCTACAGCGCTGTTTGTAACAATGGTGTAATATTACGGCCTCATCTATTCCCAGGATGGGTTTTCTGATTCAATAAGCATCTTTGCATTTCGAATCCCAGAGAAACTCAGCCAATTAACCTTATTACTTAAAGGGGCAAAGCATCTCCCCCATCAATAAAATGACATGCTGGGCTGTTCACAATTAGTCACTGAAGAGGTTTTATGTTACAGCGGTGAGAAATGAGGCAGCCAATAGGAGCTGTAGGTGTCTCCTCCTGTCAGCGCTTTATTAACTTTTATTATACACTTGCAGTCGGAGTATTTTAGAGGAACTCTTCATTGTAAAGAATATAAGATCTAAGAAAATATAGTGGGGGGGGGGTCATTCCCTGATGTATTCTTATTTTCCTTGGACACGAGTGGATTTAATCCTTAGTTTTCACCATATGAAATAAATTAGGCAATTATTGGACCCAGAATTTTAGTTTCCTGTGGATTTTATTTGATGTTTCCCCGTCTCTGAATCTTTAATTTCTGCACACGTCTCCAGGTTCCCTCACGTCCCTTCTATAGATCGGCAATCAGCTCCGAGGCTGCTATCTGGCCCGTGGATCAGTGACGGTAAACAGATCCATGTGTCAGTGGGGGCTTTGATTGACAGCCTGTCACTTTCTCTTTGTCGTCAGCGGCCAGTTCTCCGATAGGATCTGCAGCAGTTCGGCTGCTCTGCGTCTGATGTTCTCCTGAACCGCCGGCCGGTCGGAGCTCCGATAACCAGCCACCAAGTGTGTGTGTGTGTGTGTGTGTGTGTGTGTGTGTGTGTGTGTGTGTGTGTGTGTGTGTGTGTGTGTGTGTGTGGTCAGTAGGGGGCTTCTGCCATGTAGAAATCTTCAGTTCAAACTGAACCAATACAAGACGAACACTAAAAGCTGAAGAGGACGAATCCGTCACGTTGTGTGACTGAACACGTCTTCAGGTTGACGAGTTGAAGACGAGACAGACGTGTCCTCAAAGGTTGTCCATCATTTTCCAAAGAGAATAAAGTCTTAGAGAGGAAGTTTATTTACACGAGCCGGAGTAATGCTACTGAGGCTTTTTCACGTGTTTCTGTGTTTCTGAGCACCAAAACACTGTAAACATATTTTTCTGTTGCTGCAATTCAGCTCAAGTGGAGCTTCTGTGTTTTCAGCCGTCGTGTCGCCGCGGCGACCGAGGTGACGAGCTGTTTACCAGCCGTACAGGAACAGAACAGAGAGGAAATCAACGTGGAGTTGAGGGAAATGGAGTCGTGACTGTTTTGTCAGTACACATGCCGCAATAGATGTTGTTCCAGAAACCTTGTCAGAAACTGTGATTGTCTCGTGGTTACGAGGTGGAAACTGCAAACCGGTCCTTCGTCTCCGTCGCCACCAAACTACATCGAGGTGAAATTGAGGCGAGTTTAAAAAAAAAAAAAAAGTGCTGCCACTCAAAAATAACATTGTTTTAACAGCTTTTGAATAAAAACACACATTATAATGGAAATAGACTGAAGGGGGACACGTGTCCCCCACTGTCCATTTCCCATGTGGAGACTAAGAAATCGTCCTGTAAGACGTCTTGTTAAATGTTTCCTCACATGTTAACATGAGTTTCAAACACAGTTTCATGTGCGTGCGGCAGCGTCAGCCGTTCACGTGACCTTTGATCTCTTTATTAGTGACCTTTGATCTCTTTATTAACTTTAGTTTCTGTTTCCCAGGTGAGCGTCCGTACCAGTGCCCCTACTGCGACAAAGCTTTCAGCAAGAACGACGGCCTGAAGATGCACATCCGCACCCACACTCGTGTAAGTCTTACTCTTCATCCATCCATCATCCATCCATCCATCCAACCTGCCACAGCGTTGTTTGTTAATGAAAACTTCGCACTCAACTGTTGCAGTTTTAGTTTTCCATCACATTAAATTGACCATTAGAGAGACGGATGGACAGACGACCGGACGGCAGGATGGATAGACAGATGAAAAGATGGACGATATTCAGGACAGATGAACATTCTGTTGCTGCAGCTACAGAATGAAACACGTTTCATACAAAATACACTAAATATAGATGAAAAGTGAGCTTGAAACAAGTGAAATTAAATAAATACCTGAAGGTTTACAATATGTAAGGTGTGAAGAATGAATGAATGAATGGAGTCTTAGTATGACTCATTCTGCAAAGATTCAAAAACAGAAGTCGTCTGTCATCACAAGGTCATGGTATTACTGGATACATACTTTATTTTGATACATCCTGTTATACAACACAACCTGCTGAGTGTAATAACAATCGTTTTGACCTGAAAAGCTCAATGGGCGGAGGTTTGGTGCAGATATCTGAGCTTCCTTCCAGAATACAGGTGAGGTGATACTGAGAGGACGGACAAAGGAAGGAAGTCTCAGAGTCTCATCGTACCATCTTGAACTGTGTGCTGCAGGTTTTGTGTGTCAGGAGACGTGATGTGAGCGTCTGTGGACGTTGGTCCTTCCGCCGCTAGCAGCTCCTCTGGCCGATGCTCACATCCGTACAGTTCCTCCTTTTTAAACGGCGTTCTGACCAAATGATAAAGAGCCTCAGTGAACGTCATGGCGGATCGGTCATGTGACCGTAGAGGACGTGTCGGGCGGAGGAAGGAAAACGCCATGAGGTCACATCCTGACTTCATTTCCTTGCCTCACTTTGTCACCGGAGGGACACTTCCCATGAGCTCCGAGACGTCTGGACGTGTTTCTGTCTCGCTTGACAAATGAGACCTAACATCAGTTTCATCACAAGTTTCCGTCGTCGGCCTCTGCAGGTCTGACTCACGGTCCGGCCTCATTTCAGAGTTCTGCTGAAGGTTAACGCTGTCCAGAGCCCGGCCCGGTCCAGGTGAGGCCAGGCAGGTGTCCTCTTCTAGTCCACTACTGATTAAACTGACTGATGTTTATTTCTTACGGGTCTCAGATCTGAAATATGGGCTGAACAGTTACAAACAGCAGAGCCAGATGAAGTCACTGCAGAGAGAAACCAATGTGGTGTGTCTGGACTGGAGGACCAGTGGAGACAGAATGTTTCACGATGTAATGCTCTTCTGGGATGTGTTCGTTATGGTTCTGTTGGGTCTTTGACTCTAAGAGTAACTGCTACTTGTACTTGGATGTTAAGGTTTATGTCCTGCAGTGATGAGTATTTATAGTCGACTTACTGGTACATTTTCCAACTGCTGCAACTCATGGGAAGAAATGTATTTGAGTGTGAATCAGTCTTTACTCAGCTGCTGGTAGGGGTCAGGTACTGCGACATTAAATTGTTCCGAAGGTTCTTTCTCTCTTGTCAAACATGTTTTGGAATATGCTGACAACACGTTTCACTTAAATAAGCTCAAACACATTCTGTCCTTCCCACTGTCCAGGCGACGCTCTCATGGTCCGCCTATCAAACACTAACAGACTTTTTTACACAAGGTCAATCTTGTGTTTGCTTCTCGGCTCTAAAGGAACTGACATGAATCAAAATAATGTTGATCAAGTAATAGCTAATCACAATTACACCTGTAGAACTGGAAAAGCAGTAGAATGAGATGTGAGAACCTGAGATACAGTTTATCTCTGTGACCCACAAATGACAGAATGTAAAGGCGTGAAAGTCCGAGGTTCACTAGCTGGACGACCAACGTCTGACGAGTCTCGGTGGCGGCGCCTCGGTTCGGCCCGGAGCTTTGCTTCCGGCGCCGCTGAAAACAATCTGACTGCTGAAAGATGTTTGTTCCGTTCTGAAGCCCAAAGCGAAGCTTCAGCCTCATCGGGACCGGCGTCTTCCTGTCATGTGACACCAGAGAACGTAAACAAAGCTTCCATCCTCGCATTCATCCACGTGCTCTTTGGAGACGGTGGTCGGATCGAGAGGTCAAGGGTCAGGAGGTGAACAGCTGCCGGAGAGGGAAGGTCACCAGGTACAGATGTTCGATGTTACCGGGGTCACAGAGATGCATTCTGGGTAAACCACATCATCCATCCATGTACTTCTGGACCCCAGAACTCTGACCCCATGTCGCTTTCTCCATTTCGTCTGAGAAGCGTCTCTTTAACCCCCCGGGGGAGGGGTGGGGGGGGTGGGGGGGGGGGGGTGGAGGGGGGGTGAGGGGGGGGGGGGAGCAAAACAAAGCAGATGCTTGTTAAAGCTGAATATTGAGGTGGAACTTTGCATCACATAGAGGAGGACGGAGTGAATTTCCTCCAGGCAGGTTTCTCCTCCTACACACACACACACACACACACACACACACACACACACACACACACACACACACACACACACACACACACACACACACACACACACACACACACACACACACACACACACACACACACACACACACACACACAGCTTTACTTCCA
The DNA here is from genome assembly GCF_963422515.1 of Blennius ocellaris. NCBI lineage: Eukaryota > Metazoa > Chordata > Actinopteri > Blenniiformes > Blenniidae > Blennius > Blennius ocellaris. Next base: position 28,835,974 of record NC_137661.1, on the reverse strand, counting down.
TTGTTGCCCTTCATCCCCTCTCATGTGCACACACACTTGCGTACTTTCAGGCCGTCGCAGGCAGTGGACCTGATCTCTACCTCCCTTTGTCCCCCGTGTCACTGAGCGCTCCTCGCCCCGCCCACATGATAGCGCCTTTCCCAGGACCCTCACTTCCTGCATTCACCCTTGTTCCCATGGTAACTAAGCTTTAAATGGCGAGAGCCTCCGCTATCAGCGACACTTGTCAAAAACAGCCTCCCGAAGGGGGGGACAGTGGGAACCGGGTCCTGGACGGGTGTCCCCGGGCCGGTCCTCTTCCTCTGCCCTTTGGGGCGTCGCTGCTTCCTCTCACTCCGGACGCCACACGCCTACTGGCCACCTCCTCCAGCACACACACACACACACACACACACACACACACACACACACACACACACACACACACACACACACACAGGAGGCAGCAGTGATGTTGTGCAGCCCCACAGTGCCGGCGCTCCGATACGCGTTGAAAAGGATCTGGTGTTGCGTGTTTTCCTTCCTCTTGTGAGGAATCCATGTGTTCCTGATGGCCTCTGAGCCGCTCGCTTCCTCCCGCCTGCAGGCGCTGGACACCCCTTCATTTCACGCCTTCATGCGCTCACCGGGAGAACCCCGGGTGTGAAGTGGGAGAAAGTCAACATGTTGCTGGGATATTTCACATCTTCTGCTGGGTTCCTCTGGCTGTGTTTGGATTTTTCCTTGTGTGTGTGTGTGTGTGTGTGTGTGTGTGTGTGTGTGTGTGTGTGTGTGTGTGTGTGTGTGTGTGTGTGTACGTACATGTGTGGGTCATTAGACTTTCTTCTTCCAGGTTTCCTCCATATGTTCCTAAAACTTTGGGAAATATTGTTTTAAATATTGTTCTTCAGCACATTGAGCAATGATTGGTCCACTTTACAGTGTGTGTGTGTGTGTGTGCGTGTGTGTGTGTGTGTGTGTGTGTGTGTGTGTGCAGGAGAAGCCATATAAATGCAGCGAGTGCAACAAGGCCTTCAGCCAGAAGCGAGGCCTGGATGAACACATGAGGACTCACACGGGGGAGAAGCCGTTCCAGTGTGACGTGAGTGAGCAGACGACCTCCAACACTAGAAATCACTTCTGTGCTCCTGATCTCCGCTGGTTGTTCTGAGCCGTGGCGTTCTGGCAGCCGTCCAGCAGTGTGGCGCGGTGGAGGAGATGGTGATCTGGGTCCTCTGAGAGCGCTGAGCTCACGTAAACACATCGAGAGGATCAGCCTCTGCTCAGAACGCCGGAGGAGGAATTATCCTCCCAGGCCGCTGGAGCAACACGACACACAATTGGCTGTCAGTGTTTGGAACTGAGTGTGTTTCACTGCTGCACTCAATCACCATTTGTACAAATTGGAAACATGGTTTAACATTCTGTGCTTTTCATTGAAAGTCACAACCGTCTTGAGTCTTAAAGGGGCGAATTCTATAAACTGGCCTCAGTCACAAAACCTCCTGATGTCATGAATATCCATAAAGTGCAGGGGTCCGTTGCTACGAGCTGCAAGCAGAACAGACGTTATGTTTAACGCATCAACATTGACTGGAGGCCTCATGGGTTCATATTGAGCCGTTAATAGATAAGAATCAAGGACACCTCTTGGGAGTCTCTTCAAATGAAGCACACAAGGATGAATACAACTGAAGGTCGCCTCATGTTTGTCCCATTTTGAATCCCTTCAGAGTCCAGAATGAGCTTTTAAGATTGTCGTGGTCAAAACAGACGATCACTTTTTCTCACTAAAACTGAATAATCCACATCAAGTCTAATTCGGACCCACGTGGACACAAATGTTCAACCAGGCTGTGTTTTTATTTCCTTTTGTATTATTTCTCAGCGTGAAGCTCCAGATCAGCTCGTTGAGTTTCTACAAGAATAAGTGGAAACGGCACGACATCAGAACTGAGCAGTGAATATTGTAGAACACCATTTCATTCTTCATATCGAATCAATCTGGAAAGAATTGTATTTGTGTTTTTCTTGAGGGTCACAGACTTTTGATAAAAACACATGGGGACTGAAGGGAAAACACTGAAATGTGTGTGAAATAAAAGCTCCACAGTCCAACTTGTCAGAGTCACAGCAGGTTGTGGTCTGATACAGGAAACTCCTCTCTACATCCACTGTTAAAAGCTTTACTATCATTATGAACAGATTCACAAAAATACACTTGGAACTGAAGAAACGTCCATAAAACGTTGATTTGCTGGAGAATTACATACTTTAGAATCTCTTTTTCTATTAAAGCAGTATCGCTGTACCTCTGCTGGTATTCGCATCACGAGCTTCAAATTGAGATGAGGAATATTTTTAATTTTGTCATATGTTAAACATATTTGCTGAATCTCAACGTCACAGTTCTTGATCATGAGCTGCAGCAGCTCAGTTCAGTGATTGCAGACTTTACGGTGTAACGAGAGTCATACATTTACAAAACTGTGTATTCTACTGTACTGAAGGTGAGTCCTGCTCCAGGTAAACAACATTGTGTATTCTACTGTACTGAAGGTGAGTCCTGCTCCAGGTAAACATTGTGTATTCTACTGTACTGAAGGTGAGTCCTGCTCCAGGTAAACATTGTGTATTCTATTGTACTGAAGGTGAGTCCTGCTCCAGGTAAACAACATGATGGATTGAAGATGGAAATGATGAGTGTCCACAAGTTTAAACAAGCCAAACACAAATACTTCATTTACAGCCGATGCTTCACAAACGTGAACCACAATCTTACTGCTAAAAGATGACATTTTACAAATATTGAACAAAACCTACTGACTCTGTCATGTTGAGGTTTCGCGACCTGATGGTCACTTCCTTCACATGAGGAACTCAACAGGTTCCATCGTACCGCTAGAATCTAATAGCACCTTTTTTTATACGATTTGAGTTTGAACACTTGTTAAATGTCAGCCTGCGGTTGGTCGGCCTCCGTCTGGAGGGTTTCTCCTCAGCGAAGAGAGAGACGTTTTCATGTAAATAATTCTGCGCTAAAGTATTAGAGATAATGAAAAAAACATGTGGATGGTATTTTGAGTGAGACAAAAGAGTTGCAGCGTTCCAGGAACCTTTTCCAGAAGAGCTGCAGGGCCTCTGGACGCCGCGTCTGTCATAACAGAGTTAACATCTGGGGGAAGCCTCCAGTAACATCTGGGTCACGACCAGACACGGAGGCCTTCAGGAGGTCTTCAGGAGGTCTTCAGGAGGCCTTCAGGAGGTCTTCAGGAGGTCTTCAGGAGGTCTTCAGGAGGTCTTCAGGAGGTCTTCAGGAGGCCTTCAGGAGGTCTTCAGGAGAGCTTCAGGAGGTCTTCAGGAGGTCTTCAGGAGGCCTTCAGGAGGCCTTCAGGAGGTCTTCAGGAGGTCTTCAGGAGGTCTTCAGGAGGTCTTCAGGAGGCCTTCAGGAGGTCTTCAGGAGGTCTTCAGGAGGTCTTCAGGAGGCCTTCAGGAGGTCTTCAGGAGACCTTCAGGAGACCTTCAGGAGACCTTCAGGAGTCGGAGTCTATTTCTGTCACCGAATGTGCAATTTACAAATCAGTCGGCCCGTTTCTGAGGGAATCTCACAAGAGACATGAAAGACGGGACAGAAACTGTGAAACACGATGGAGGAGAGTTGAGCTGTTTGGCAACAGGCAGCAGAGCTGAACACGTGGTAGTGAAGCGTGTTAAGGCGTGTTAAGGCGTGTTGAAGGCGTGTTAAGGCGTGTTGAAGGCGTGTTAAGGCGTGTTAAGGCGTGTTAAAGGCGTGTTAAGGCATGTTGAAGGCGTGTTAAGGCGTGTTGAAGGCGTGTTAAAGGCGTGTTAAGGCATGTTGAAGGCGTGTTAAGGCGTGTTGAAGGCGTGTTAAGGCATGTTGAAGGCGTGTTGAAGGCGTGTTGAAGGCGTGTTAAGGCGTGTTGAAGGCGTGTTAAGGTGTGTTGAAGGCGTGTTAAGGCGTGTTAAGGCGTGTTGAAGGCGTGTTAAGGCGTGTTGAAGGCGTGTTGAAGGCGTGTTAAGGCGTGTTGAAGGCATGTTGAAGGCGTGTTGAAGGCGTGTTAAGGCGTGTTAAGGCGTGTTGAAGGCGTGTTAAGGCGTGTTGAAGGCGTGTTAAGGCGTGTTAAAGGCGTGTTAAGGCATGTTGAAGGCGTGTTGAAGGCGTGTTAAAGGCGTGTTAAGGCATGTCGAAGGCGTGTTGAAGGCGTGTTAAGGCGTGTTGAAGGCGTGTTAAGGTGTGTTGAAGGCGTGTTAAGGTGTGTTGAAGGCGTGTTAAGGCGTGTTGAAGGCGTGTTAAAGGCGTGTTGAAGGCATGTTGAAGGCGTGTTGAAGGCGTGTTGAAGGCGTGTTAAGGCGTGTTAAAGGCGTGTTAAGGCATGTTGAAGGCGTGTTTAAGGCGTGTTGAAGGCGTGTTAAGGTGTGTTGAAGGCGTGTTAAGGTGTGTTGAAGGCGTGTTAAGGTGTGTTGAAGGCGTGTTAAGGCGTGTTGAAGGCGTGTTAAAGGCGTGTTGAAGGCGTGTTAAGGCGTGTTGAAGGCGTGTTAAGGCGTGTTAAAGGCGTGTTAAGGCATGTTGAAGGCGTGTTAAAGGCGTGTTGAAGGCGTGTTGAAGGCGTGTTGAAGGCATGTTAAAGGCGTGTTAAGGCGTGTTGAAGGCGTGTTAAAGGCGTGTTAAAGGCGTGTTAAGGCGTGTTGAAGGCGTGTTAAGGCGTGTGTTGGTTGTGTCTCCTAGGTGTGCGACCTGTCGTTCAGTCTGAAGAAGATGCTCAGCAGACACAAGCTGACCCACAACCCCAACCGGCCCATGGCAGAGTGCCAGCTGTGCCACAAGAAGTTCACCAGGAACGACTACCTCAAAGTACACATGGAGAACGTCCACGGCGAGACGGAGAGCTAGAGGACGTCCACGGCGAGACGGAGAGCTAGAGGACGTCCACGGAGAGCTAGAGGACGTCCACGGCGAGACGGAGAGCTAGAGGACGTCCACGGAGAGCGAGAGGACGTCCACGGCGAGACGGAGAGCGAGAGGACGTCCACGGAGAGCGAGAGGACGTCCACGGCGAGACGGAAACCACAGCCCGTCCCTCAGTGAAGCTCCGGCTTCATGCAGACGTTCCTCCAGTCACTCTGCACACGGAGACAGAACCCAGGATACATGGAGACACGATGCAGAAGGAACCAGTCACTTCAGTGTTTCAGCTGCATTTCCACATTCAACACATATTAGACCTCATTTCCAGCGTCGCCTCCTTCGTCCTGACATTTTGATTTGTTTTCTGTTGTTTCAGTTTCTGTCCTCGTGTTCTGACTTCAGTTCTGACATTTCCTCAACATTCAACATCGACAAGCGTTAGATTCATTCAAACAGCTTGCAACTGTTTTCATTTTTTATTATTATTATTATTTTTTTTTTTACAAGTTTCACCTTTGTGACCGACGTCCAACTTTCAGACTTTATTCAGCTTGTCTTGTCCTTCCAGTTGTTCACTCTAAGCCTGGATTTCTCTCTGGTGCTCATTTCCCAGAAACTTTGCACTTTTGTTTTAGTTTGAAAGTTTCAAGGTTTTACCTCCACATTCACTCTGCAGGTCCAAGTACTCAGTTCCATTATTTTGCTGGGATCAGATGATTTTTTGCATCATTGTTCACATTCTGAATGAAACAGAACTGCCACCAGTCCTCAGACACGTTTACAGAAGTGCCACTTGGACTTGGAAACCAAAAAACCCAAAATATTTTTTGCTGTTCATGTTGTTATGAATAGAAAAGTCGGATATTCGTCAAACGTTTAACCTGCAGTGACGGTGGCCTGGACTTTCTACCTGTTTACACGTTCTACCTTTTCATTTCTCTCTCTCTCTCTCTCTCTCTCTCTCTCTCTCTCCCCCCCCCCCCCCAACAGGAAACAAGCCCTACATGTATCACAACAGCTCACAAATGAAATATTTCTGTTTAACTCCACAGTCAGAAAGTATAAACATAACAAGAATTAAACAAAAAGGTTTTTTGGTGTAAAACTACAGATGTACGGCGCGGCTTCCTTGCCTGAGGTTCAGAGGTTTAGAGGTTCAGAGGTTCAGAGCCTCGTGTTGCTTGAAGTGTGTTTCTGTTTCTCAGCCTTGTTCTCATCCAGGGACCAACTAAAGTCCAGAGACCGTCTCTGTTTCTCATAAGTATTTGTTGAGTGTGTTCACGTACAGGGACTTAACAGTGACTGTTTACATTTGTTCTTATTAACTGTTGTTCAATACACAATATTCATGTACTTCAGTAACGTCTCCTTTTCTTTATTTCCATGCGTTTGGTCATTTCCAGGAAATGTGATGAATGCCCGTTGTCCAGCTGTTTGTTCTGCGTCTGTAGACTGTGAACTGTCACTTCACACTTTGGTATTTTGAAATGTGTAAAACCTCGTCGCCGCCCAAACATCCGTCTCCTCGACTCGTACTAATTATGTGTTTGTGACCTGTTGACATTGGGAGGCTGAAGGGGAACAAAGAGGAGAGAAAGTCTTTGAGAGTTGATTAGAAGTTCTCCTTGTTAATTGAACCTCCATCCTCCGGCTGGCAGTCTGCAGGGAGTGACGGCTCATTAAGGCTCTCGTCCCTCCGAGGCCGCGGCCACTGATCTCTGGTCTGTAAAGACACTGAGGAGCCTCTCTGGTCCGTAAAGACACCGAGGAGCCTCTCTGGTCTGTAAAGACACCGAGGAGCCTCTCTGGTCCGTAAAGACACCGAGGAGCCTCTCTGGTCTGTAAAGACACCGAGGAGCCTCTCTGGTCCGTAAAGACACCGAGGAGCCTCTCTGGTCTGTAAAGACACCGAGGAGCCTCTCTGGTCTGTAAAGACACCGAGGAGCCTCTCTGGTCTGTAAAGACACTGAGGAGCCTCTCTGGTCTGTAAAGACACTGAGGAGCCTCTCTGGTCCGTCAGGGCTTCACAATGTCACAAACATCCTCACCAAAACTATGATATAATGAGTAATTCACATGATCTGGGTCCTTGTACAGACTCAATAAATCTTTCCATGTGTGGTTTTGGCTTCCGTCAAACACGTGACTCTTACAGTGTGTCTGTCTTCACGTGTTTCAGTGTGAAATGGTTTGTTCAGCAATTAACTCGTTACTGTGTTCATGTTGGATTATTATCCGCGACCAATTCTCCTGAGAACCAGAGCTGCAGGGCGTCTCTGGACTCCTGCTGGACCTCCTGCATGTGGGCTGGAGTTCAGCTGCACGTCTCCCCGCAGCCCTGTGGCCCTGCGGCCCCGTGGCCCCGCGGCCCTGCAGCCCCGCGGCCCTGCAGGGGGTGGCCGGAGCAGACGGTGTCACGGTGAGTTTGGCCGGAGCAGACGGTGTTACGGTGAGTTTGGCCAGAGCAGACGGTGTTACGGTGAGTTTGGCCAGAGCAGACGGTGTTATGGTGAGTTTGGCCAGAGTGGACGGTGTTATGGTGAGTTTGGCCAGAGTGGCCCGGTGTTATGGTGAGTTTGGCCAGAGTGGCCCGGTGTTATGGTGAGTTTGGCCAGAGTGGCCTGGTGTTACGGTGAGTTTGGCCAGAGCAGACGGTGTTATGGTGAGTTTGGCCAGAGCAGACGGTGTTATGGTGAGTTTGGCCAGAGCAGACGGTGTTATGGTGAGTTTGGCCAGAGTGGCCTGGTGTTATGGTGAGTTTGGCCAGAGCGGCCTGGTGTTATGGTGAGTTTGGCCAGAGCGGCCTGGTGTTATGGTGAGTTTGGCCAGAGTGGCCTGGTGTTATGGTGAGTTTGGCCAGAGCAGACGGCGTTATGGTGAGTTTGGCCAGAGCAGACGGTGTTATGGTGAGTTTGGCCAGAGTGGCCTGGTGTTATGGTGAGTTTGGCCAGAGCAGACGGTGTTATGGTGAGTTTGGCCAGAGTGGCCTGGTGTTATGGTGAGTTTGGCCAGAGCAGATGGTGTTAGGGTGAGTTTGGCCAGAGTAGACGGTGTTATGGTGAGTTTGGCCAGAGCAGACGGTGTTATGGTGAGTTTGGCCAGAGCAGACGGTGTTACGGTGAGTTTGGCCAGAGCAGATGGTGTTATGGTGAGTTTGGCCAGAGCGGCCCGGTGTTATGGTGAGGTTGGCATGGCTGCTGAAAACTGCATCCTCTTTGCAGGAGTGCACAGTTGAGGATGCCAGACCAAAATACCATTCCATCATTTTCTTTAACAATGTCTGTTAAGAGTTTAAAACAAAAGCATGTTTCCACAGCCATTTTGGGAAGTGGACATTTGTTGTGGACATTTGTTAGAAAACAGACCAGCATACGATCCGTCAAAGATTTTACACTTCCTGCAAAGAAAGACTCCAACACTGATGTGCTTCCTGCTGCTCTCTGGGACGAGAGAAATCTTATTTAAACTTCCACAAGGACTGTGTAAATTACAGGTTTCATTTTACGTTCAATATTTAGAGAATCTTCAGATAATAAACAATGAGCAAAACACGTTGGCATCTTGTAATTGGCTCTTTGACTTAAAAGAGCAAAGAAAGAATGTCTAATATGAATAACATGTATAAAGTGAGATTAGCATTATATTGCAGTGCAGCCAGTCTTGGAACTGATCCTAACTGCAAGGAAAAGGTAGCAACTGCTGTTCAAACCCCACATTTCATAGAAACTAGCAATCATAGATAAGGAGACGTTTCCTCTGCTCACTGCTGCTGGCGGATGGAAGCAGAAGTCGGCCACCAGAGAGGCTGTGAGGCTCCCTGCTGTGCCTCCAGGACTTTAAACACACGGACATTTAAATTGCGTCTTGAAAGCAGCAGCGATGGTGGAATATTAGCGTCTGACACATAAAGTGTGTGACGGGTCGAAGTGGGTGTAAAGATGTTCCTGCTTGTGATGATCACTCCACTCGTCTCTCACTTCTCACCGTTCACGTCATTTACTTTTCCCTTTTCAGTCGAACAGTTGATCTCATGGGAACTTCCCACTGATCTTGTCCTTCACTTCAATCTCGTGTGTTTTTTTCTTTCCTGGTTAAAAACCCTGCGTGCGTCTCTGTGTGGCTGCGTCTCCCCCTTCCTGAAGGGTGTATCACACCAGAGCTCTCAGTCGATATGTTTATAATGACATGTTTTTGCTGGAACCGCCAGCTTCCTGTGTCGCCTCCCTGGTGGGACTGGCCTCAGACCAGCGCCCCCCCCCCCCCCCCCACGCCGGGCCCCGCCCAGTGCAGGAGGATCATTACCGGGGCCGGGGCCCGGCTTTACGGCCCACCGCTGTCACGTTAGGAATGACACCGACACGCTTGTCTGACCCCTGTGTTTGGCCGGCGTTGCCTAGCAACCGGTGGCTCTGCTCTCCGCTGGCCGGAGTCGTGTGGAATGTGTGTGCCCGGCGCAGAATGCCACGCTGAGGAATTTTAACACAATTGGGTGTGTTTGGGTGTTCTGGCGCACCCTTTCAGCACTGGACATTCCCCGAAAGCCACATCGCCATGGAAACAGACTGCGGCTCGCTGGTTACCTTAAAACTTCGACACTAGAATTCAGGGAGGTCAAACGTTTGAGACGAGGCCAGAAGACTCCGGCCACAAACCTTTACAACTAAACACACAGACGCCTGCGTGTATCGACAAACACACAGTGTTCTCCAGAACGGCTGTTTGCTCTGTGACTGGTTCTAAATCTGCAGTGTTTACATTTATTCCAGAGGAAAAACATCAAGTTACTCACTAAATACATGATTGAACAGCGGCACTGTGAACTTTACTGTGGTTTGGGAAGAGTGTTGATATTATGAATTATGACTCCTGATTTAAATTTGTCATAACCTCCAAGACACACTTTTGTTTTTCCTCTTCGGTTTTTACAATATGAACTTATGAAAATCAATATTTTCTCTACATTCTAAAATAAATGTCATTGGAGCATTCGTCTCAGGACACATCCACCGCAAGCAGAGACAAATGAAGGAGGAGGAGGAGGACGAGGAGGAGGAGGAGGAGGAGGAGGAGGACGAGGACGAGGAGGACGAGGACGAGGACGAGGACGAGGACAGTCAGTGAAGATGTGGTCCAGCGTTTTACCGCCACAGGAATCAAACCTCCGTCTGCCTTTATTGTTGTGACGTTGATTGTTGATTCACTTCCTCTGTGCTTCTGTTGGTTGTTGGACTGACGGAGCAGCAGATGGAGGCGATGAACTGGACGTCTCCTGTCTGAGACGTGTCTTCAGGTCTGCCGGCTGCGGGTCCCGGAGTCCTGGTCCTTGTCCTGGTCCTGGTCCTGGTCCTCCATGTCTTCCTCGGTATCGGTTCAGTCGTCAGAGCAGAAATTCAACTTGGCAGAAAACATCCAACAAGACAGAGAATCCAATGAGAGCTGGACGTGTTGCCAGGTTGGCCGTAGCTAACCCTAAGCAGGACGCGTCTGTGACGAGTCGCCAGGACTCAAGTTCAACACATTCTTTTCATGTGTTGGAGAATATTTGAAATGTGCCGCCTGCTGCTGCTGCTGCTGCTGCTGCTGCTGCTGCTGCTGCGGCGGCGCTCAGCCTGCTGCTGCTGCTGCTGCTGCTGCTGCTGCTGCTGCGGCTGCGGCGCTCAGCCTGCTGCTGCTGCGCTCAGCCTGCTGCTGCTGCTGCTGCTGCGGCTCTCAGCCTGCTGCTGCTGCTGCTGCTGCGGCGCTCAGCCTGCTGCTGCTGCTGCTGCTGCTGCTGCTGCTGCTGCTGCGGCGCTCAGCCTGCTGCTGCGGCGCTCAGCCTGCTGCTGCTGCTGCTGCTGCTGCTGCTGCGGCGCTCAGCCTGCTGCTGCTGCTGCTGCTGCTGCTGCTGCGGCGCTCAGCCTGCTGCTGCTGCTGCTGCTGCTGCTGCTGCGGCGCTCAGCCTGCTGCTGCTGCTGCTGCTGCTGCTGCTGCGGCGCTCAGCCTGCTGCTGCTGCTGCTGCTGCTGCTGCTGCGGCGCTCAGCCTGCTGCTGCTGCTGCTGCTGCTGCTGCTGCGGCGCTCAGCCTGCTGCTGCTGCTGCTGCTGCTGCGGTGCTCAGCCTGCTGCTGCTGCTGCGGCTCTCCTGCCGCACGGGATTCATTGTAGGGTGATTAGTGATGACAGAGAAGACTTCAACTGTCCAGACAAAACATTTGTACATAGGTGATGAGAGATACGTCATAATTCCTCTCCCCCCCCCCCCCCCCCGCCACTGTTATTGTCTCAGTCCCACCAAACACAACCAGGCTGCTGACACAATGATCCTGTCACCATGGACAGAATTCAGCAAGTTGTTTTCTGAATACCTCCGTAACCATTCAGATTATTAAGAGTTTTTCACTCATGTACTGATCAATACATTCTGCAGTCCTGCCTTTCAAATACACAGAGAAAAGAAAACACAACTTTCTAACTCTGAGCTTCAAGAACAAGTATGTTTATATTGAACCACTGATTGATATGGAAATCTGAAATCATGAATGGAAAAGGGCAGGAAACAGTCAGTCAGAGCATTTCTCTAAACCTTCAAACTGAAACAAACCCAGGCAGAATGAATTTAGCCTTAAGAGGGTTACTGAAGCAAAAGTCAATGAAATAATGAAGTCCTTTTGTTCAAACATGTCAGATAAATACAAAACATGACATTAGAAGTAAAAGCGCATTTCAATACAGACCAAACCTCGGGTGGAAGCAGAACTCATGGTTCCCGGATGCATTCCCAGCAGCAGTGAACAATCTGTGGAATTAAAGTTAACTGGTGACATAACATTGGCCTCGTTGTCCCACGAACGCTCCATTCCTGTTTTGAATTTTACACCATGTTTGAAATGGAGTCCGGAGTGGCCGTTTAGAGAAACCGTACACCGCAGGAGGGTCTGCTTCCTGTCAGGCCCAGAGACACACCTTTCATGTGCTGATTTCAGCTTTGGTTCAGTGAGCACACACACACACACACACACACACACACACACACACACACACACGAGCGTTTGGACACATTTGAACAAGGATGCAAACGTCTCGGGGGGGGGGGGGGGGGGGGTGGTGATGGGGGGGGGCTCTCCTGAAAAGTGTGAGGTGGGACTGAGGGGGTTTCTGTCTGGGTCCTGTGAAGTAAACACCCCAGACCACACACACACACACACACACACACACACACACACACACACACACACACACACACACACACACACACACACACACACACACTACCAGGACGTCATGTGACGGCCGACGATTGTTGTCGAGAACAGCTGCGGCTCCACAACTCATCTGTCTTCTGCAGGAAGTTATTGGTCAAACAAACGAAATGAATCTGTTGTTCTTGTCTTGTTGACTGTGACCGTGTCTGTCTCCCCCTCACACACACACACACACACACACACACACACACACACACACACACACACACACACACACACACACACACACACACACACACACAC